>NW_007257738.1:274912-317249 GCF_000164805.1 Carlito syrichta | reverse complement strand
TCAGACAATCCACTCACCTCAGCCTCCCAAAGTCGTGGGATTACAGGCTGAGCCACCAAGCCCGGCTTTGTTTTTATTTTTACGTTTTTTTCCTCTGGCCCTCTGAATTCAGAAAAACAGTAGAATTTATGAGAAAATAAAAGTACCAAATGACGCCAGGCTCAGTGACTCAGCCTGTAATCCCGCACCTTTGGGAGGCTGAGGTGAGTGGATTGCCTGAGTCCACGGGTTCGAGACCCGCCTGGGCAGCAAGAACTCATCTCTCCAATAAATCAAAAATCAGCTGGGCGTGGTAGCATGCGCCTGTAGTTCCAGCTACTTGGAAGGCTGAGGCGGAAGGATCGCCAGAGCCCAGCAGGTCGAGACCGCAGTGGCCGGGAGCGGCCACTGCACTCCAGTCTGGGTGACAGAGTGAGACTCTAACTCAAAAAAAACAAAACAAAACAAAACAAAAACCAAATGACAAGGAATTTTCTTCCCTAAAGAATTCTCCAAATATCAGAGACCCAGTCTCCTAGACATAACTCATGGTGTGCAGCTTTATTAAGTGCAAATATTTATGGAAATACCAACTGATCAACCTCTACACAATCTATTATTCATTTCGACCCAATTTTTTAGTGCTAAAAGATTTTCCTCACAGGCGAACAGGAGTGAAGAGAATAAGGAATAACATTCCAAAGCAAAAATCATGTGTTTTGCTATCTGCCTTCTAACACACAAAGAAAAGAAATATGCTCAGAATGACTTGTGGACACAGGCTATAATCTAAGAGATTCTACTTCAGGAGGTGGGCATCATGCTGTCAGATTTCTCTTCTCTATAGAGTTCTTCAATCTAATGCTGAGTTGCATCTGAAAGTGGAACCTTGTATGAGGTACAGATTCTAAACTGTGAAAATATTTGGATTGAGCATACCATGCATTTTAATGACTGACTTTAATGGGCAATGTACTAGACGTTATCAATTCTGAAAGCCATCGATTGCACCAATCAGTGACAGATTACGATGTTAGATGCAATATAATATGTAAGATATACCCTGATTTCAGAAACACTAGAAGATGTGCAAAAATGCACCTCAGAATCAAGGAAATGTGAGTTTATAAACAAACGTTTCATTTACTATCTTGAGTAAATACATTTAAAACATCCAAGCACATTTTGCCCAACTTTAAAGATATATCATTCATGCTTAAAAACTTTGGGAAAATATTAATCTTAACTCAGAGATTCATGCATTCTCTGTATTTTTCATATTAATTCAATATTACATGCAATAAAGGAATTTAATGATCACCTATGTTTGTGTTCTTATTTGTGCTTCATAGCTATCAAAGAACTTCAGAGTCAAACGGGGACTCACAAACTTCTCACTGGATGCTTAAGTGACCTGGACATATCCCCAGCAGGGCCTCAGCCAGGCTGTTTTCAAGCCTCCAGCTCCAAGTGCCCACAGCTCAGCACATGCGGCTCACAGGCAGTTCAGTTAGGAAATGTTTTCTAATACCAACCTGAAAGAGGATTCTCTGCTAACTTGACTCAGTGATCTTAAACTGCCTCCTACATTAAATGACATGAAATGCAGGTGTTCTTCACATGTTTTTACCTCTTAGCTGGCTTTCCCCTATCACACATATAAATTAACATACAAATGAACTTAATATATTCCTAAAAAAAATATAACCTCAAACTAAATAGTGTTACTTCAAACGCAAAGGCATCACTTACTTGCAAACAAGTTGCACCTCATAACGTAGCTATCGCTCTCAATTTTCCTCCATAACATGGTTTATTTAAAATATTCTACATGTAGCTGCCATAATTTAAGATAAACCTCTTCTACTGATACACAATGAGTGCAAGTTACACTAAATAGATCGATGCCTAAATGTTCTAAGGATTTACTTTTTATACACTTGGGCAATGACCCAAGCCACAAACCTGTCCTTTAAATGTTTTTCAGCTATCCAAGGTTCTCTGGTCACAGTGGGATCTGCAACTTTCACTAATTTCTCTTGGAATTAAAGACAGGTCCTTGCTAGAGTCACATGTGTGGTACATGTGGTGCTTTTTCCCTCGTTGGATGATCCCTGGGTGATGGGGACAGCATGGGGATGGCACAGCATGGCCAGGCCTAGGGAGGAATTCAGGTTTCTGTGGTCCTCTGCTGCTCTCTGCTGGTCAAGCTGAGGTCTGGCAAAACCTCTTCTACTAAACCTACAGGAACTCTTTCTATTTGGACTCTTTTCTGAAATAAATCCATTTTAGGCTCTGGGGTATCCCTGGCAAGTCTCTCACATACTGGATCTATGTCATATTGGTTGGCCCAACAGAAGGTATCGTATTCATTTTTAAAGAGGCACGCATGCCACAGATGTCCCATAAAATACCCAGGTCCAGATGTAAACAAACATGTATACGTTTATATACATGTTCATATACACACACTTGTACACAAATAGTATGTACTCTCTTTTCCCTGTGGTTTTTTGGCTGAGCCGACAATCTAGGGGACAGAAAGGCTAAAGGCACTCAAACACAAATGAGAAGTAGAGATGCAAGCAAAGACTGAGTTCTAGGAGATGCAAGGACTTAGGAGACATCAGAGCCAATTCCAGAGGAGCAGGAGCTACAGGAACACAGGTGAAGGCGAGAAGAATCAGCCCCACGCTGTTTACTGGCAAAGCAGCAGAGAGTGTGACTGGGGACAATGTGCCACCGCAAACTGATGGAGAAGTGGGGAGGCAGGAGGACAGGGCTCTCTGTGGGTAGCGGGAAGAAAGAATGGAAATCAACCGTGCTGACAGGATGGCTCTGGCAGCAGCACAAGGCCAGCTGTCTCCTCCAACTCAAGCCACCGCCATAAAACCCATTTGCAGCGGGAGGAGCTGCTGTACATCTGGGCAAATTTAGGTTATTTATTTATGCGGATCATTCATTTAATTTGTTTGTTTTCTGTGTTTCCTAAATGATTATTTTTGGGGGTGGGGTCTTGGTCTGTTTATGATTTTTTTTTAAGTGCTTCAAAGTTTAAGCATTTATTTTGACTGATGTTGAGTCCATCTCTGTGTCCTATCAATTCTCTGAGCAAAGGGAATCCCTGCAGGTCCTGCCTATCACTGGGGATTGGATTTCTGTTGCTAAATAGGAAATGGAAACGAAAAATAACAAAGTTCCTGGATTTGTTTGTTTCAACTCCTGCCTTGTCTACAGAGCTGGAAAAAGCCCCAATGTGTAAGATGTTAGAAATCAAGTATTATAACCTTAAATGTGTCACTAAATGTACATTCTATGGCTGAGTGAAGAACTCAGAACTATCGTTTTATGGCTACCAATTCAGTGTGTGGCAGACTGACATAATGTTATTTAAATTAGGCCAAGAATGTTATCAAGAGAGACTGTTCTCATTCAACTTAACCTTGTTGGAGTGGAGGAGTGAGAAGCCACTGTGTTTTGCCTCCTCAGCTGTCTTACTGTGAACTATTATCAAAACAAGGTGTCGGGAATATTGCTTTACTCTTGGCCTATACTAAAAAAAGAAGTATGAAAAATCACAGTAAATGGAATTCTTATGATTAGAAATGATGGCAAGATATTAATAACCATGTATTAAAGACAGTATTTGGAATGAGAACAAATAATTGTCTGGATAAAACAACTAGTTATGTCATGCTTGGAGAGGAGATGGAAGAATTCTACCACGCTAATAGAAATGAGATTTACTATAAGTGATCACATTAATTTTTGATGTGCTGCATGGTTGGTATCTTTTAGGTTTTCTGCTTTGAGAAACCCTTAAGATGAAACACTTAAATTTCTAGAAACAGCACAGGATGCCACATCCCCTCTGGTAACTGATAAAAGTAAATTAGAACTATGCTCCCATGTTTTGGCAGAATCTCTACTGTGAAGTTAGAAAGCCCCAAAGTTAGGAAGGTGAGATGAACAAAAAGGTCTCGGCTTGCAAGTGAAGCATCTCGTAAGCAGACTTCAACCTGATTAAATCTTACCATTGTCTACAGAAATTCCAAGCACACTTGATATCTTTCTCACACTGAAAACACAGAAAAAGTCACTTTGTTATTGGACGCTTTTCCACACCCTCACAAATCGATTCACGGACTTTATGTTTTCACAGCAGTGTACGGATTAACATCCATTCAAGGCCGGAATGTCAGAATGTGGACGCTTGATCAATTACGTGCACGGGATCAGGAGGGGTGAAGGGAATCCGTCCCGGGTGTTCTCAGGAGTTGCTGGGGAAATCAGAGATAAGCTGGCTCTAGGCAGTGAAACCAAACATCATGTTTAGAAAACTGGAGATGTCTGGCTGTATCGAATCTGCCGAATTTAGTTTTGGGAAAAAGGTCAAGGGGTCTAGCACGTATAGGTTGGGTGCCGTAGTTGAGCGTGTTCCACATTGTGTCACTCCTGAATGTTGAGGACTGTCCTCCAAGAAAGGGAACTGGGTCATGAGCTCTTCATCCTATAGCTTGGAGCTGGAAGAAAAACCGAGGTGGTGGTGTGGTGTGGTGTGGCCTGGGGTTCTCCCCTCTGAGATGGCACATGAGATGGCTGGCTGTTACGATGGTATGTCATGGAACTTACTGTGGTTAAAAGTGAGAGAGTTATCCAGGCTGCCCAGCTGCTGCAATCTGGCATGCATCATTCCTGTTCTGTTACGGGAAACAGGCAATGTCTGAGATTTTCGATCATGAACTATGGGTCCTAACCCCTCCTGGTTCCTGCAACATGAGTGAAATGGGATAGAAGCAAAAGTTAGATGTGTTACACCGCAGCAAGACAGGGAGCGTTAGTGAAGCCAGGACATGGCACGAAGGAGACGGCCACGCACTGACCGAGTGCTGGGGAGCAGCCAGAGACCCAGACAGGCGGCAGCTCCTACGAGTTCACCGCAAAGCACATGACGACCCAGAAGCGAAGATCGGGCCAAAGCAGAGACTGCTTTCATTTTCAGAAAGTACTTTTAGAGATGCTACTTTTACACAAGTGAGCATCATCACTCCCATGTGGTGCTAAAGGTTAGTGTTCTGACAACTGTCAAAACATCACTAAGCTTTTTGGATTACGTATGTCCGAAAGAGCAGAAGATTTTTTTTTTACATTATAAAATGCATTGGAAGCAACAGAGAACAAACATGCAATGGGAGGGATTATATGAGGCAGTTTTAACACCTTTGTTCTTACCCAAGCAGGAAGGAGGAGAGCCACACACTTTGTTAAACTTGTCAGCAGTCAAGCAGAGAAAACAGAAAAGTGATCTGGGTTAGCAATCAAACAGCTGACCTCCTACTGTGAACCACCACCAGAGCAGATGAAAATGAGGTCAGTGCTGGAATGACACCTGTCCCCGAACCCCTCACTGTGTTACTGTGTGTAGGAGAACAGGGACATGCATGGGATATCATCGACAGCATGCTGTTGGGTGATTTCAAAGTGACAGTGAGAAGACGCAGTGTTCATAAAACTAGATCGCCATGGATGGCAAACACTGAGAACGTTCACATTCTAGTTCAGGATCTGTCCAACGTGCAGTAGATCATGGCATTTTTTTGTATAAAGCAGGGCGTATCTTTCCACAGTGCACAGGACAAAGTGGCACCATCTCCACGCCCGTCTTCCTTTGTCCATCTACTTTTAAGGCCGTCCACACTTTTATAGGCAAATATATACAAGGTGTTTATGAAGTCAGAAGATTTTTCTCTTAAAAAGTTAAATTTATATCCACTGAAAAAAAGTAAGTTAACCACTTCACAGAATGCAGCTCTAAAATATTTTGTTGGGACCGAAATCTTCAGCTTCCCACATTCGCCATTTTAAGCTCGGAGGCATTTTGTTCTTCCTGGCACAGTGTTCTCCAAACACCATCCTGTGACGTAGGTGACAGTTACTTGAAAAAAGGGAGTGAAGCTGCCCAGCACACGCCTTTCTCTTACAAAATATACTGTCTGCCCATCTTCATGGAACAAAGTCAAGAGAATGAAAGCCAAGGTATGAGAGATTATTGGTATAAAGACACCTTGTATATGCTTGCATTTGGCACTTCAAAACTCAAATATAACATCACTGCTATGATTAAAAAAAAAGTATGGTTAAAGAACTTTAAGTGTTACCACATTTCAATTAAAAATGGAAAATATTAATAGAAGTTCAAAATATTCTAAATTTGTTTCTTTTTAAAAGAAAGCATGTACTTTTTCTTCTTAACATAAAACATAATTCTGAAAACTTCTCAAATATCCCCCCAAAAGAACAATGTTAAACAAAAAAGGAAAATCTTCACATTCAAATAGAAAGTCTATTAAAAATTTCTATCCTATTTCACTGCTGTAAAACAGAATTATAGATATAGACATATAGAAGAAAACTTCAATCACAACTAAATTTTAAAGCTTTTTCTTAAAATATAAGGTTACTTATAATTAAGCTGCTACACAACAACCGTAAAAAGAATATATAATCCTTAGACCAAGACTCCACAAATACACTAACAGAACTGCTCTCAATGCAGAAAAAAACAAATGCAGACATAACTGAACAGCTCTAGGGCAGGGGTAAGAGCTTGGTAACAAGACTTGCTGTGAGGAAATACCCGCAAAGGAGAAGCTGTCTGACCACATATCAGCAAGGAGCTTCCAGCTCTCCTTGGACTCTAGAGGAGTGTGGTCCAGGACAGGAAAGTGGGGGGTTGTGATGCTCAGCAAAGAGTTCTGGTTAGATAAGAACACAGGGCACTTAGCAATTAGTCAGAATAAGAGGAGAAAAGGCCCCATTTTCGAGAAGGTTTGTGGAAGTCCACACCAACTTGGGATGGAATGAAAACATTCTTCATTTTTAAGAAAGAGAGTGGTTAGATGAGAAATTAGTTATCATTGTAGTTGGGAGCAGGAAAAGTAAAATGACCTTTGAAGGTGAAACAGAGGAAGCAGAAACACATGAAGAGGAATTAGGGAGAAGAGAAAGAGAAGGAGACAGAACAGAGCAAAAGGGAGAATTCGGAAGGAAGAAAAGATGTGTAGCAAAAGGCCACGAAGGAAGACCTTTTCAAGAGACACGTATGAGACAAAACAAGACAGAAGGGACGCAGATAGACATGCCGTTGGATTCTACAGAGGCAATCCTGAGGCCGGCCATCGGTTGGCACGGCCGCTTCTGTGAATCCCAACTGCCAGTCACCACTGATGATCATTCCCACACGTTCAGAGCCAAGTAACACAGAAAATGACACATGTCAAATGAAAATGCCCACAGTACCTGGCTATGTATCGCTTCCCCATGTACTGGAACTGGTGCAAGCAGACTCTGAAGACAAGATGACAATTATGAGGGAAACGAAGATAAAATAGTTTATGATACCTTGCTTTATGTACCCTCTAACAATCACATATCCAGTAAAATCTTATGTCTACCACTAGCTCTTTACTTCTGCTTTTCACAAATTCTCTGGAGGGTCCCTTTAAACCAAGAGCAAATTGTGATCCTGTAAGGGAAGCCCTATGTTGTACGGCCATGAGTGCAGTGGTGGCTGGTTAAGACAACACAGAACAAAGTTCCACGACCAACAGGACTGCCCTCCGAGTCAATGCTTGGAGATTTACTCCGAGGCAGTGTGCCTTAGAAATGTCGTTGAAAACGACACACGCTGTTCTGAGTTGCTTATTCATTCTCCTTCAAATCTATATAAGGAGCTCACTCTTTTGGCTTAAGTGTATGGACTAGTCCCCGACGTACATCAAATGTATAGGTTTGTGTTTATTTAAGTACAGTCACAACAATGATTTTGTTTAAGTCATATATTTAATGAAAAGTTAAAACAATGTCTAGGGAGCTTCTCTTGTGCTGAAATCTTATATCACTATGTAACACACCACTATAACTCAGCAGAGAACATGAGGCTATGATCCAAGACTATGAACCAAGTCCCTGCTGGAGGGTCTGGCCCATAGTGTCTCACCTGTAATGCCAAAATGCACAAAGCTCTGAAATGAGCTTTCACTTGAGTTTGCACAAATACATTTGGCACCAAAATAATAGGCATAAAGCTACTTATAGTTATGATATATACAATTATTATAAACAATAGTGCTACTGTAGAAACACCTTTTTTTTAAACCGCAGAAATAATGTGTTTGATTGTTGGGTAATGCTAGTATGTTATGGAATATATTCTATATGGAAATTTTTCAGAAATCTATAAACTTCTGAATTTGGAAAATCACCTGGACCCAGCAGTTATGGGTAAGGAGGGATTTTGGATTTGGGTTTCTAAAAGCAAGGAGCTTAAAAGAAATCAGAAACTTACACCAAAGAGACAAAATGAGATAATAAAGATGTCGTATAAGATTTCACTTTTACTTATCATATATTTAAAAATTGTAGAATGTTTTTGGTCTCAGTTTCTGTTTTTGACTAAGTTAGATTCAACTTAGAAAACTTAGCACCTACCCAATTAAGCTAATAAATTTTGTGTTATTTTACCAGAATGGCTTATACACATAAGCAGTCACCTCTAATCTATAACAACCACATAACCATAATAATTTAAGGCTGGTCACTGTTCACTGGGCCATAAGCCTGGAAAATACGTGTTGGGGTCAGGTCCAGAAGAAAGTGCTCAAGAGTAAGTAAGGCTGAGATATATGAGGGGGACCCAAGAAAACCAAAATTATTTTTTGGATGGTGGGTCCCTTACAGTACAGGCTTCCCCGGCTAGCTAAATGTTCTAGAAACCCACTGGCATCAGTGTACTAGCTAGCATTGTTGTGAGAGGGTGTGTTCAGCTTCAGTGAATTTTGGCAGGGAGACTCTTTCAATGCACTTGCCCATTTCCTGATGGGTGATTTACGAGTGCCCCTGCCCACACCACACTGAGTATTCAGCAGTTTTTGACCAAAAACAGCATGACCCCCCTGTGCCCCACCCTCCTTATTCACCTGATCTTGCCCTGAACGACTTTTTTTTTTTTGTTTCCCTGGATGAACACAAAGTTCTCAAAGGGAAACGCTTTGCCCATGTTGAAGAGGTAAAACAAAAATCAGCAGAAGCACAAAAGGTGTCAAAATGAATGAGTTCAAAAACCATTTTAAGCTGGGTGCAGTAGCTCAAGGCAGTAATCCCAGCACTTTGGGAGGCCGAGGTGAGAGGATTGCCTGAGCTCACAGGTTCAAGAACAGTCTGGGCAACTTGACAAGATCTCATCTCTACAATAAAAAATTTAAAAAATTTTAAAAAATAGCCAGGCGTGGTAGTGCGTGCCTGTAGTTCCAGCTACTTGGAAGGCTGAGGCAGAAGGATCGCCTGAGCCCAGCAGGTTGATGCTGGGGTGGCTGTGAGTATGCCACTGTACTCTAGCCTAGGTGACCGAGTGAGACTCTAATGCAAAAAAACCAAAAACAAAACAAAAAAAAACCATTTTAAGCAGTGCAAAAAGTATTTTGACAGGTGTATTTCATCAAACGGAGAGTACTTTGAAAGTAACTGAAGCTTAACCATGTCAGAATAAACACACAATTTGTTATAAATAAATTTCAGGCCCTCCCTTGTATACTACCTTCCTGATTCAACTACACAATATTCCTCACACCTCTTAATTACCCAGGAAAAATCAAGAGGCAATAAACAAACACAAAACTACTCACTCAGATATTGTAAAAAAATCCATAAGTTCAGATGTTGAAGCCTTGTTCCAATATGTAAACAAAGCATCTAGAAAATAAACATTTATTTGGTCAGAATCACAATATATATCATTATTGTACATTACGGAGAATCACCTATTATGGAAATGGGAAGACACCTTGGGGCGTAGCTTCCAAACCTTTCTCCTGCTTCCTTTTACAGTTGACTAACGGACAAAGCACAGTGACCACTGTATACTGAATAACAAATACAATAGGCTTACAACTTAAAAATGCTACATTTGAACACCTGAACTTTACCTTCATCATATGCCATCTAGTGCTACAATCTAGTACAATGCTTATTTAACTTATACATAATGTGCTCTCAAATAGCCTTGAAAATTCAAATAATACAAGTGAGCATATCACCCAAAGCTGGGCTCTCTCGTCTCCCTCCCTAGCAGGGAACTTGTTGAAAATTTGATGAAAATATTACACACACTATTTTGCTCTTTGAGTTTTCACTGAACAAAATAGCTTGGACCTTTCTCAAACTTTTCCAAATTGCATAATATTCCTCTCTTTGGATGTACCATAATTTCGTGAACTAATAGACATTAATTGTTGCTTGTTTCTTTGTTTTTTAGAGACGGGGTCCTGCTCTGAGGCTTAGGCTGGAGTGCAGTGGTATGATCATAGTTCCCTGTAACCTTGAGCTCCTAGGCTCAAGTGATCCTCTCACCTCTGTCTCCTGAGTAGGTGGGACTACAGGTACACACCACCACACCAGCAATTTTTTTTTTTTTTGTAGAAACAGGGTCTTGCTATGCTGTCCAAGCTGGTCTTGAACTTTCAGCCTCAAGCAGTTCTCCCACCTCAGCCCCACCAAGTGCTGAGATTACAGGTCTAAGCCATCACTCCTGGTCTGACTGCCCTCCTAACCTTTTGCTATTGTAATTATGTTTCAGTGAACATCTTTTACATAGGTCTTTGCACAGATGTCTAACTATATCTGTAGGACAAAGTCTTTCAAGTGAAACAGCTGTGTCAAATGGTATGTGCATTTAAATCTCTGTGTATGAACCCTTAACAGTTTAGTAATACACAGAGTCTTATCATTTGATGGTTAACCTTTCTTGCATTCTTATATTTTACACTGAGGTTGAGACATAGGTGAAAAGGTTTCTCTCAGGGAAAAAAAACACCGAGTCTTTGGTGAGTGAAGAGGGTAGCTGTAGAGATGCTGATAGCTTATGAAGAAACAGGGCCATGGATTCTTACTCTATACTTGCCAAGAACGGTGACAGGCAGAAATAACGTAGGATATATACTGAGAATCTGTTATGTGCCAGGCATCCTGCTGGGTGTTCTCATGAGTCCATACAGATTGTGCCATCTAATCCTCACCGTGCCCTGAGGCAGAAGAGTTCCCATTTACAGCTAAGGCTCAGGGAATCTGTATAATCTCCCATTTATCAGCTTAAAGAATTATGGCTGAATGGGAATTTAAATTGAGGGCACCTGATTTGCTATTGGAACAAAAACAAGGGTGGGCCAGGGAGCTTCCCTCTCTAGGGGGTTTTGAGTTTATATACCAGAGGGACAGACTCTAGCTACTTGGGACTGCCTATCCTGGTACCGTGAGCACCTAGGGAGGCCAGTGCATGCATGTCAGCACATACCAGGCAGAATGGCCCACAGCGTAGCACTAACAGTGCCATTCCCTGCTGTGGGCTCAGGCTGCTGGCTGGTGAGAGTGGGAAGACAGAACCAAGCTCTGTGAGGAGGAAGGAGGCACAAGAAGGACAGAGGAAGGGCCCAGCATGTGGAAAGTGCTCATGAAATGTGGAACAAATGAGAGACTAGCTACAGTTACACAACTGAATATCTTGTCTGTGTGGGAATTATCTATGGAGGCAATTTCTCCTTCAGCCTATATCTCACATGCAAATCAACTTCAAATAGATTTTTAAACTTAAATGTGATACTTTAAATAACACTGATTTCAAAGAAAACATAGGATACTATCTTCATGACTCTGGGGGTAGGAGAATATTTCTTAAATGAGATAAAAAACATACAAAAGTCCTAATTATAAAGGGAAGAACAATCGATAACTTGAAGTTTACTGGAAAAGAAGGTATTCTGAAATTGTTTTGAAGAGATAGTTGTGTTTTTAAAATATGTGTACGACTTTCCAAAGAGCTAACTTTAAAAGTAACTTTCACCTAGGTGCAAAAATTATTGTATATCTGTCTTCAAAAAGCAGTTATATTCTAACTTTATATCAAATATTCAATATCTGAGATCAAAAATATTTTAAAGAAAACTTTAAAAAAAGGAAAAACAGGATCATAATGCTGGCTACAAATCATTACCATGAAGTAAAGTTTAGAATTTTTGACTTAAATGAAAAGAATTTAAACTTTATAACCCAAATATCAGAATAAGTGCCCTATGCTTTTGTATTTAGTCAACGTTCAAGGAAAATCTTGCTTATGTGTGTGTTCTTTTAAAAAATAGCTATTTTAAAGTAACAGATTAGTCAAAGAATGAGATTATCCAGTCCTTAAGCATTTTAGGGACAGGCAGGTTATTCCTAGCATCTGAGTTCCGAAGACAGGCTGTTAATGCTGTTGGGATAGAAGCTTGAGAGGAAAGAACCACTATTTTGGGGCAGACAAGAGGCTTTCATGTTCTCAAAAAGTGGCATTTTGTATTCAAGAGAGTTCATCTTAACTCAGAGACCTTAATGAAGCTCACAGCACACCTTCTAATTTGTTGGAGGGAAAACAGGACAAGACTTTGGCCCAGGATAAGAATTGCGACATTGTACCGTGGGATGGGTTATAGCACTCAACCAGACACACAGATAAGCAAACAGAGTTGAAACTGTCCTGTCACACGTGTTCATAAGCCTCATGTAGTCCAGGCGGAGCATTCACAGTTCTGCCCATTCCTGTTAAAACATGCGGTTGTCAAACCCTTAATCAGAAACAGAATCTATACCACCATTTCCATTAGATAACTAAAACAACATACCTCCTTTCCAGTTAAAACCAGAAATATCATACACACTCTAAATGGAAGGAATATTTACACTAACTAAATCTGTTAAGCAAGTTGCCAGTAAGTTTGTTTGGACAAATAATTTTTTTTCTTGAATCAAAAGCTGCTCATTTATGTGCTTTTGTCACCTTTAGTTAAGACGGTAGATCCCATTTTAATATAAAGATAAAAAGTAGGCCCACTCACATTTTAGAACTCATTTTCTAGAATAAAATAACTGACAAAACTATTTCCTACAGTAAGGCTCTGATTTCTATCACATTTAGTAAATTAGCACACATTTCAAATCAGGAAGAAAAGCCTTAAGTCCTTGTATCCTTTCTGCTTATTACAATTAAAGAAAGAAATTCGATACTGAAACAAGGAAAGCAAATCGAGACTCTTCATTTTCCACCTACCATCAGACATGCTCTTTAAGATGTAGAGGAAACACATCAGTAGACTCTTAATCTCTGACTGGTCAAGTTTGTCACAGCGAACCACGGAATTTCCCAAAGTACTACTTTGTTGGTGCTGAAAAAGGAAATACAGGTGATTTTTCTATTAAATGACAGAAAAAAAAACTCGTTTCCTACTTCTCCCTTGGAAAAGAAAGATTCTTAGAATTGAGTCACATCATACGCAAATTGGAAGGTACAAATAATTTGGCAACAATTAAACCGCAGGCACACCTTCACCCAAGATAACACACACACATGCTCTGGCTTGTCTTCCCTGTGTATTTTCGTAAGGGACAAGCTAGGAGGCACAAATCTTTCACACTGGATAACCAGTTTTAGTTTATGCCCAGGAAAACCTTCTGAAATGCTAAGGAAAACCTCATGCAAAAAAAAGTATGTATGCTAAGATCAAACACAGAAAGCATGACTTCAGAAGACACCGCACAACCGACTGTCTCCTCAGGACAACGGCAGTGGCTGAAACAGCAAGTAAGCCTGTGGCACTGCTGTGCACCAGCCCCCACAGCCTGGGGCCCAGCGCTGTCATTCAGGGAACTTCATGGGGTACATCGTGGGCACCGCTGGGAGATCACAATGGCAGGTGTCTGAAGGGACATCTCAGCACAGCACTGCCAAAGACCCTAAACTGATGAGGTTGCCATCATCAGCTTAGCTTAGCACTGCAAACGTCAGAAAGCTCAGGGCACATGGGAGGGTAGTTTTGCCACTAGGCAGCAGGCTTGCATTAGAAAAAAATGGAGTAAGAATCTCATCTTGAGATTGCAAACACAGGAGATTTCAAAACCTTCCAAGTCATACTGCCAATTGACATCAGAAACATTTTTTGCCAAATATCAAAGCAAAAGGAAAAAAAGATGTTTCATTCAAGATATTGGTAGTCAATTGAATATATGTCTATAATAAGCAGGCTTAAGTAATAAGATGCGAGTGTTTTTATTTAAGGGAGAAATACAGGTGCAATTAGTGGCAAAACTGGTAGGGATGCCTCGCCTTGCCCCCCACTTGATCAGAGCCACGAGGCGAAGTCAGTACTTCCGGCAGTGGGAGGGGGGGTGCAGCGTGCAGCGTTTCCTCTGGCAAAGGTGGAATTGTTAGAAGGGAAAAATCCACAGTGACCCGGTTTTTCCTGGCTGACTGGCAGCTCTCCTCCTCCTCTCCAGTACCGCGAAAGACACAGGCAGAGTGCCTTCGGAGCAGCTTCTCCCTCTACATACGGAGGCATGTCGGGGCCAAGGAGAGAGTTCAGCACATCATGACACGCACCCACACGGGCTGCTCGACAGAACTACCCTCAAAGACAGTTGCGTCAGTGCTAGCCGTGGGGTAACAGACCTCACGCTGAGGAGGACATTTTCTGAGAGAACCGGGGATGCATCCCAAGTGGTTCACTCGTTTACTGGGACAGGCCCTTGCCTATACCTTGAAATAACTGAGGAAAACTATGCCCACAGTGATACCCCTCCACCATGGCTCCAGTTTAAATCCAAGCTTTATCCTTTCCTACAACATTCCAGATTGTCTGAGCTTTTAGTAATTTCAAGAAATACACAAAAAGTATGAGGAGGAAGTGTTGTGTTAAGGGTGGGTACAGTGTGAATAGAGTGATTTCAAACCAAGCTATATACCTGAACCACCCACACATTCAAGTACTCTCTTCTGGAGCTGGCTGCAGTCCTAACACCCACATGCATGGAGAGCTGTGTAACAGACGGTGTTCTCCAGCATAAAGACTATAGACATCCCTCCCTGCCCAACCGGCCAGAACCATTTGCTCAAAGTGTTCCATGGTCAAGAGTGTCCTGATCTGAGATCCTGGAGACAGGAATCAGAGAGTGTCAGGGAACGGGTCCCAACCTTAGATAAAGCTCTGGATATCTACCTCAGGTTAGCTGGGTTGTTAAAAAAAAAAAAAAATCCAAAAGATCACACTTAAAAGGCACTAGAACACGAAGCATGTTTACTTTAGGCTACATCCATTAGTTAGAAGAAACACTTGTGCTATGTGAAAAGAAATTACCTTATCCAGGGAATTGCTTTTCTCACTGTTCCTTTCTGGAAGGCTATTACCCGAATCTGTGCTTATGAGAGAGCCTCTCGAGTCAGCATTTCTCACACTGTTGATGTTCGGAGTTGAGGTTGTATATGGAGAAGCTACATGGAAATGAAGCCAAGACCAAAAGTTTTGTTAAGACAGAAAAAAATAAAGTACTAAATGAAGGGAAATTGCTTTTATGGCACTTATTTTTTCTGTGACAGAGCTGGCCCAAGAGTCGCATTCAATTACTTCACCTTTAAAGAATCAAATCGTGTAAAATAAGATAAAAATAAACTTTAGTCTGAAACATTCAGATGTAAATATCAATTATTAGAAACTACCTTTGATTCCTTGGACTAAAAGGGTACAACTGTTTCAGCACGAGATAGAATGAAGACTTTTTAAAAAAACTGAAAGATAAATTTACCTATAGCTATCAAATAAAAAATTAAACTGCACAACAAACCCACGGTATTGAAACTGTATGCTGAGGTGCCCTCGCAAACGCTGATGGATGTCATGGGATATTTTAAATTTTCAAGGAGAACGCAATGACACCCGACATTGCCAGGAACTGCAGTTTCAACATCAGATCATGTGCATTTCTTCTGATGATGTCAAATCTTTGTGAAGCTAGATTTTGGGGGTTGCTATGATAAAAAGCAAGTACTGGGCAAAAATCAGCACAGAACAGGAAATGAGGGTGGCGGGAGACAACCCGATTCCAAGGTTGGAGAATTTGTGAGTGTCCAACAAGCATACACAGCCCTTTAGGAACAGCTGTAGTTACTGAAAATGAAATAAAAATATTTTTATTTGAATTTAACATGTGTTATTTTTTTCAAATGCCTACTAAGTTGTTAGGATGTAAGTACTTATTAAGTATTTGGCCTGAATACCTAATACACAGAACTGTTACGTGTTTCTTTTGGCTTGGAGACATCATGAAAAAAATTACTGTGACAGTAAGTAAAAATTACTGTGAACAGAGAATATTTGGGAAGTTCTGCTGTTTATAAACAGTTAAAAAGCAGAAAGGAAATCTAATCTGGAAATAAAATCTGTGATGTTCATTAAAAAACAGCATTTGCCAGGCACAGAGGCTCACACCTGTAATCCTAGCACTTTGGGAGGCCAAAGCTTGAGCTCAGGAGTTTGAGACCAGCCTGGGCAACGCAGTAAAACTCATCTCACAAAACATCAAAAAATTAGTCAGGCATGGTGGTGCGTGCCTGTTGTTTCAGCACTTTGGAAGACTGAGGTGGGCAGACTGCTTAAAAGCCCGGGAGTTTGAGACCAGTCTGGGCAACATAGCAAAACCTCGACTCTACAAAAAAAAAAAAAAAAAAAAATTAGCTGGGCGGGGTAGTGTGCACCTGAAGTCTCAGTTACTGGGAATGATGAGGTGGAAGGATCTCCTGAGCCCAGGATGTTGAGGCTGCCGTGCACTGTGATCAATCAGTCAGTCCCAATCTTGGTACTATGGAACATTTTTTTTTATTTTTTTGGGTTGGAGTCTCACTCCGCCGCCCAGACTGGAGTGCAGTGGCTGCTCCTGGCCACCGCAGCCTCGATCTGCTGGGCTCCAGCGATCCTTCCACCTCAGCCTGTAGCTGGAACTACAGGTGCACGCTACCACGCCCAGTTAGGAACATTTTTAAGGTGATAAAATAGAATGGCTTCCTGCTTAGATAAGATTTAAGTAAATCACATAATTAAAAATGAGTCTTTGGGCTTGTACATTCTGTGCTGCACCAAAGGCACATCTGCAGAGGTAAGGTCTGGCGGGTTCTGCAGACAATATGAGGAGATCTGGGCACTGTGATTGGCAGGTGTATGTACATCCTCCCAGACTCAAGCTGAAGATGCCCTTACCCGGCACCTCACAAGAGGCTGGGCATTTTCAGATTTCAGTAGGCAACTTAGCTACCATAGACGGAGACACTTCTATGTTAAAAAATAAGTAAATACCAAAACAAACAGAGCCAGTCCCTGGGTTGCTCGCAAAGTATTTTTGTAAGCCAGGCACTTGTTGTGCTTTTAAATTTGATGGCAAGTGGCATAAATTCAACATTTCTCAAGCAACGTCAAAATAGTCTTTAACTCTTTAACCTGAGAAGAAAGACCTGCAATACCAAGGTCGTAAATCCTTCTCCCTGCTGAACACTTAGATTGATTCACTGCCATTCCCGGACACTGATACAGTGTACAAAGACCAAGAAAAGAAGAGCCAGGGGAATTTGAAAAGAGAAGTGAATGCTGTAACATGCAGACCATGAAGGCTTATTGCCAGCCACCAGCTGTATCTCCCAGGATAGAAACTGTGTGACTGACTGTCATAAGGAACAGGTGAAAACCCTGTGGTTTAAAAACTGTGGAACTTTTCTAGAATCAGAGAGAACAGAAGCACACACACTATGACCAAATTATCTTGATAATTCTT
Organism: Carlito syrichta; assembly: GCF_000164805.1. Classification (NCBI taxonomy): domain Eukaryota; kingdom Metazoa; phylum Chordata; class Mammalia; order Primates; family Tarsiidae; genus Carlito; species Carlito syrichta. Next base: position 299,597 of record NW_007257738.1, on the reverse strand, counting down.
CTAACACAACTGTACTTCATATTTAATGTAGAACACAGAACTCAGGAGAAAGAGGTTCTCAGTAAAGCATAATTAGTCCCTAGGTTCTCAGTTTTGGGCTTGATTCCAAAACTAAAGTCCTAATTTAAGGCAAACAGATGGAAATGCATAAATCAAATCAACATGCCCAGTTGTTCCTCTTTTGTGTTTGTGTTTGTGTATGTGTTTGTATTTAATATCCTGGCCCAGTCTTACCTTTTAGAGACCTTAGACAAGTGAGTAAAATGAAAGTTTAGTTCACTTCTCTTCCCTTTGTATCAACAGCCCAAGGTGACACACTGAGTAGGTGGATAAAGAAATCCTGAGCCTAAGAATGCTTGTCTTTCAAGATGAATGTAATCTTGGAGTAGCTTTAAACCAGGTAATGAATCTCTTTTAGAAATTCTCATGTACCATGCTCTAAAGACGTAAAAAAAACTGGTAAAGGTGCATTCTCAATATGTGTGAAAATGAAATTTCTTCTAAACAGAGATTGAGAAGAAAGTCTGCTCTTGAAGGACAAGACCAGGACTAAATTAGCTGGAAACTCCCTGATGAATAAAAGAAGAGTTGCTAAAGCTACCAGAAAAAAAATTAGTAAGCCTCATTTTAAGGGTGAAGCTTCCCTGGAAGCCTTTCTCCTAAAAAGGAATAAGGATTCAAATATTCAAGATGGGAGAAAATATAGATGAAGCCTGAGGATAAATAAGCCTGTCATAGTAGATTTCCATCTAAAAGTGGATTTATATCTTGAAATTCAAGGAGTGAGAAGGGATTACCTCGGTCTCAAGTACTTTTCATAACTGCACCATGAACGCAGAGCAACTGAAGGCCATCATGCTAAAGATACCCAAAGGCTTATCTTTAGGTTCCCAAGAAATCCCAAATACTAACAAGATGAATTCTGCATTGGACACAAGTCCAATGAGTCAAAACAGAAGCATCCAAGACTTGGTGGAAAAGATCAAGCTATTGTCAAGTGATGTTCTGACTCACGTGACTCTTCTCTATGCCAAGTACCATACATGTTGTATTAGCTCTTTATCCTTCTACTGACTCTTTTTGGAGAGGTGGATGTGGAGGGTAAAGAGGATGGATATCCTACCATGGCAACTAATAAATGGTCGAGTACAGGTCCAAGGCTACATCTGTCTGACTTTAAAGCTAGTGCTGTGAACCACCCCAGACCAAACGCTCTGAGGAAAGTCTGCTCCCTGCTCCTGGAGCAGCAGCCAGGCAGGGTGGCAGAGCAGGACAGAGACAGAGAAAAGGCCAAGAGGAAAAGCAAATGGAAACTCAGTCAATACCTGCTGAGCTTTACCACATGCCAGGTTCTGCCCCCAGCGTTTTGCATGAATTAAACTCTCTTAATCTTTGTGATGTCAAATAAAGGGAATATAATTATAAAAATATACACAAATATAAACAAGATTAAGGATTCATATTGATATTGCAGAATAAATTTAGGCATTTGGTGTGGGCTTTCTGATTTTAAATTCTACCTATTTTTATCACCTCCATGAAGCGGCATATTAAGAACAATACAAAAGGTAAGACATAAACTCAGAATGGACAACAGTCCTGTGAATTACTGGGGTAAAACCCTTTGTTCTGTCCCATGAATCACTCCCATTGTTGGGTAGTCTAACCACTAGCCATAGTGGGATGCTTCATTGATTCAAGCACGGTAAAGAGAAGGGGAAATAAAGACAGGACATCTGTGACAACTCTTTGATGATATGTACAGTTTGTTACCATTTTAAAAAAAGAAGAATCGGGAAGGGAGGGGCACGTGACAACATAAAGGGAACCTGGTCCCAAACCGGGGAGAGTGAGGACCAGTTGGAGGCCAACACATAATCTGCATACTTGTGTAGATAGTCCTGGCATGTACCCCACATCTCTGTAATCAAATAAAATAAAAATTAAAAAAAAAAAAGACTAGCACAGGGCTCAATTAGTCAGAATATTAGTAGGTATGTTTTCTCAGGCATTTCCTTTATGCTGTCTGTTTTCCTCCCTGAGGGGGCTGCTCTTCCATTATTTCAGACAGAAAAAATCTTGTGGGACAGATGCTTTTTGAAAACTAATTTTAGGATTGAATTCTAGCCACAGGTCACTATCTCCTTCAGGAATCACTATGTCACATTTCCCCTAAATCGATAACACTACAAAAAAATCCTCCCGTCTTCCCAACACCTGCAAAGACATTATTTTTCTAATAGAATAAATAATTCAATTAAGATTTAAAATGAGAAATCAACTTAAGCATTAAACAAAAAGTAAACAGTACAAGCAAGTAATTAAAGATACTACATTCAGGAATCACAAGCGTTTGGTGATCCTTATTTTAGTGTATGGTTGAGAAATTTCAGTTGTTAAGTATCAAAACTAGGAAAAAGAATATTCAGGGCATTAACTCAGACTTCAAAGTTCTCATTCACAAGTGTAACACGTTAACAAACTATTGGATCAAAGACACTTTTAGCTGGCGTGGTGGTTCATGCCTATAATCTCAGCACTTTGGGAGGCAGAGGCGAGAGGATAGCCTGGGCCCAGGGGTCTGAGACCAGCCTGGGCAACTTAGTGAGACCTTATCTCTACAATAAATCAAAAATTAGCCCGGAACGCTTGTAGTTCCAGCTACTTGGAAGGCTAAGGCAGAAGCATCACCTGAGCCCAGTGGGTCAAGGCTGTGTAGCTGTGAGTGTGCCACTGTACTGCAGCCTGGGTGACAAGAGTGAGAATCCAATTAAATAAAATAAAAACAATCAGGAAGGAAGGAAGACACTTAGAGTGACACTGGAAGGAAGCTGACAAGAGCACTGAGCATTACCAATGCCGGAGATGGCGCCTAAGAGGTCCTTGTGCAGGCTGTTATCCAATGTGTTTCCTTTCTGCGGAGTCACTAGTGGATTCACAGTTGGCAAAGCAAGGGATTCGTCCTTTACCATCTGTCAAGGGCGGAAGAGAAGAAACAATCAACCATGACTGAAGATGTCCTCAACTGTTCTTGGAAGTGTGAGGGCAAGTGTGAGAACAAGACAGCCTAATGCATTCAACACATCTGAGTGGGAGAAGCAACCATGTGGCGTGAGAGAAGGAGGGTGGGAATGGGTCAGAGGAGGAACAGGGAGAGGAGGATCATGGGATATGAAAGCTGGTGGGGGGGAAGAGGGGAATCACGTTCCATAAAGCCAGTGTTACTCTTTTCCCAGCACTTCTAGCACCTTTCCCTTTCCGGAGCTCTGATGCCTGCCCAACATTAACTTAGACTGTTTTGGTAATTTTTTTTTTCCTTCAGAGAAAACTGTCCCTGCCCTTTCTAATTATAATGCTGAATTTTCTCTCACATTGGAAATCTTCCCAGATGAGCAACAGGGGATGACGATAGCAGCAATGACAGTCTCTAGACATTTGGAGCTTCATATGAACTCTCAGACAGTGGAGAAATCTTATTAATTTTGAAGTTAAGGCAAAATGGTTTTCATACTGGATTTAACAAGAGTTGAAGGTTTACTAAATTGACCCAATCTGAGCCAGAAATGCAATTTACCAGGAGGGGCACTATGTATGGACTACTGTGGTTTTATTGGCAAAATAAGGGGGGATGTGTACTGGGTAGAATGGTTCTCTTCCAATTCATGTCCACCTGGAACCTCAGGATGCAATCTTATTTAGAAATAGGGTCTTTCCAGACGTAATGAAGATGAGGCCATACTGGGTGAGCCTCCCTAAATCCAATCACTGGTGTCATAAGAGGAGAAGGCACACAGAGATATAGACACACCCCAGGGAGAACACCATGTAAGAACATAGGCAGAGATTGCACACCACAAGCCAGAGAACAGCAAGGACGGCCAGCAGCCACTAGAAGATGGGAGAGGAGCATAGAATAGACTCTGCTGACACCTTGATTCTGGACTTATGTGAGAGAATCAATTTCTTTTGTGAGAGAATAAATTTCTGCTGTTCTAAGCCACCCAGTTTGTGGTACTTTGTTCCGGCAGCCCTAGGATGCGACCCAGGCTACGTCCTTGTGACTATGCTTACGTACACTGCCTGGGTTCACAGGGAAGGGTGACACATCCCTCACGTTGATCCGCTGGACATTTTCAATCAGCAGACCGAACAGGGGCAGGTAGAGAGTGGCTATCCTTGCCTGATGGCTCTGAAACAAAAACACACAGGGTAGGTTTATCCCATGGTTCTGAGAAATGAGTGACAGACTAAGTTGGCAGTGGCCATCTTCTTTATTTGGTTCCTTCCTATAAAAACAGACATTTGATTTTATTCCAAGAAACAGAGAAAAGTTTTAGTGCTGTTCTACAAATGTTCTAACTAGTTACATTCTTTACATCATTTAAACTAAAGGACTTCATCAATGCCTATCTCCTGCACTGGGGACCACCACTCACCCTCGAAGTATATCTGTCATCGAAAGAATGCTTTATTAACAGGTTCTTGAGCACGCTGATGGCAATCAGACGGACCTCCCGGAACTCCTGGAGGGCAGTCCCCACCTCTCTCAGTAACAGTCCCACCAAGAAGTGGTTTCGGCAGAACTCATCTGTCAATGAGTAGTCAAGCTGGAGGTCTGAAATGAGGAGAGAAACTCATTGGGAAAATGGAATGTGCTGTGAGCAAAATAAAAACTCAAACCCATCCTCTGCATTCAGCCCACCCTGTGTGTGTCAACAGACGATCAGACTTGGCTTGAAACTGGAAGGGGCTGATTCAAAAATGCGGCTCTGCTTCTTAACACATCAAACCTTTAAATGAAAACTAAATTTATACACAAATAATTGTACCGGATTTTGAATTTGAAACATATTGCGCCCTTTATAATTAACTTAGTGAGTCATTTAAGTACCAGTTTTTAGAACACAGAACAACATATGTTGCATTACAAATATCAGTTTGCTATTGACAAAGTCAAAAAAATAAAATCACTGTACTAGTTAATGGAACCATGTAAGAGCAACTTGTACATAGAAAACTTGTAAGTAAAGAATAAGTATACATGGTTTGTTAAAATGTACTACATGAGTTCACACATCCATTTCGGGCTCACTGATGCCTATACATTCCCATTAAAACCAAAGTGCTTAAAATACACAAATTAACATACAAACTATATTCTGCTCTCCCTCAGTGAAGAACTTATTTAATGCAGTATTTCCTAAAATATTTTCTTACTTCTTCTGCACCCCTAAAAACAAATTTAAAAAATATAAACTAAATCCAAAATGCACAAAGCACCAAATCAAACTTGTAAATTATCAGCAAGCTAAATGACAAATGAGAGCCTTTTCTGGAAAAGAGATAGGAGTGAACATGAACTCGATGGAGGGAAGATAAGTAAGAACAGCTAACCATGACTTTCCAGCTGAAATACCTATCTTCAGGAAGCTGAAGCTGGGATCTGAATTATCAGACTGACTCCACTCTTAAATGAAAGTCTAGAGATCTTTCTTGCTTGGAATTTAATCCCACATCAGACAGTTTCTTCTAAATCTTCCCAAAATACTGACCCCAGTTCTATGAAATCCTTTAGTAGAAGTCAGGGGAAGAGTATTCATTTTTCTAGAATCATTATATTCACTGCTTATGATTATTAAACCCCAGTTTATACAAACTACAGTTCACAGCTTGAATTCATGTATCTTAGATGAACACTAACTATGGTTTAATTGTGCATGTGCTCATACACCTGTTCTTGTGGCATGAGTGTACATGCGTGTGCATGAGAAAGAGGGCAAAGGTGGAGGTGGGGGACAAGTGAGAAGGGAGAGAGGAAGGAGAATGCTCGGGAAGACTTATTCCTATCAGAGGAGTAAGGCAAATGACCCAAGCATGACCCATGTCCACCCACCTAGGGCAGCCCCTCTTGCTGCCAAAGACCCTAAAGTCTACTGAGAGCTTGTGCAGGTCTGGAGGGCACCTCAAGGGTTTCACTCAGTTCTACAGGATCAACACTGGGCCCTGCCCAGTCAGAGGGGAAGATGGGCATTAGCACACATTCACTGGGCAGCCACTGGGCATAAAGAGCTGCCGTGGGTCTTCACTAGGTAAAAGGAAGTAAGAATCACAGTCCCCAAGTACAGGTAGTTGACCTTGAGGCGAGAGAGGGTGTGGTGAGATTTGGAGTGCAGGGCAGGGGAGAGCAGGCCGAGGAGACCCTGGGAGGCCAACACAGGAGGTATGGAGTGACTGGGCTGGGGAAGAAGATGAGGCTTCCCCAGGGAGGGAGCTATTTGAGGTGGAAGGGTGTCAGGGCGGGCATGTCATGTCAGAGGAGCTGGGAGCAAGCAGGTATGAAGTGTGGTGAATGTGGGGCATGAGACTAGAGAGGTAGGTCAGGGTCAGACCACGGGAGGCTGAATATCTGGCTGTTCCCTCAACACAGAAAGCATTCCCCTAGATATGCGGGAACTTGGCTCAATCCTCACTTTCTTCCAAATATTTCCTGGCCACCCTACCTCAAATGTTACCCCTTTTCATATCACCTTTCCTTGCTTTACCTGCACTCCTTAGCATTTATCAGTCTCTACCATTCTGTGTGTCTCACTTACATAGAATAGCCAAGGACTTTCATCCAGGATACAGTCCACAACTCTATCCTGGAGCTCAACATAGTTGGTGTTGGGTCTGTATTTGCTGAATGCATACATGCCCATTCCAGGGTCACGATACCCCTTCTTGCTCCTTAAAAGACAGTAAGATTTGTTTGGGCGGAAGCTATCTGTCTCCAGATGAATGCCTTTGTGTGTTTCTCCCTGAACTCAGAAGCAGTTGATTCAGGAATCATTAATTGCTTAGTGACATCTTTTCTACTTTTTTCTCTCCTTTAGCACCAAAAACCTGAGCACATACAAGGCACTAAACTCAATAAATACCACTTGACAGACCAGACAGACTAATTTGTTTAATATGGTTTACTTAGTGAAGACAAAGAAAACTCGATGAGCTCAACTCTCTTTAAACTTAAAGACAATACAGAACATTCATCAAGATTCAACATGCAAACATAAAATGCATATGAAAAAGCCATATTGCTTGTGATTTAGGTTACTGCCACCATTACAGACAAGGGCTAGTACATGGTAGAATAATGCAGGGCTCTTGGGCTGTTTTACTTCTTAAGGAAACATCCTAGAGTACCCAGTGATTTCAGGAGCAAAAAACCAGATGCCACCCTGGGATTCTAGAACAGCATCTTAGGTACAGTAAAAACAAATTCACTGGTTTATCTTAAGTTTAAAAATTGATCAAAGAGCATAGGAAATGCCTAACAGAATAGCATATGGAAGCATTTCAGTAATCACTTGCATTCTTTTTCTTATAAAGTTGGAAAATGCAAGAAAGCAAGCGTCACATCTCACACCTACCTACAGGAGTGTCATTTGACTCCACAGCTGGTGAAAGAAAAGCTAATTCATAAGAAAAAAGGAAAAGTGAAACAAATAAAAATAAGCTACAGTAACAGTAAGTTAAATGGATTTCTACTGTTTAAGCAAAGGAATTTTCAATGAAACAGAGTCGGAATGGCATGATCTGTAGTCGAATAAGTTTGTGGAAAAGTAAGTGCCCATACTTTATCAATACTTTCTAAAACGGAAATTTAGCAATAAGAAAATGAGCTCATCAATGAAAAAAATCAGAAAATTCTAATACCATGTTTGAATCAACGATCTCTTCTTGTTAAAAATAAATGGCTCTCTTTACAAAAAGGTTCATATATATATAAAGATGAATTACCTTGGTATCGTTGGATCCTGCCTTTTCCAAATGGCATTGGCAAGTTCAAAGGAATATAGTGTTCATGATTGCACACCACACGGAGAAATTCAAACTTGTATTCAAAGAGGGTCTGCAGGGAAAAAAAAGTTTAGTGGTAAATTAAATACCTCACTGGATATTTTATACAGGGTCCTAAAAAACCTATTAGAAATAACACATCCAGTCATTAGCTTCTTGACCTTCTAGGAACTGCATACTCTATCACATTTTACAGATTTTAGAATGGCTGCAGGGATTTCTTGAAAATTGAGAACACATTTCATTAAATAATGTCCTCAACTGACTTGCAGGGCACTTATTATTTATGTTCCTCTTACGTCAATAAAGATTTTCAGCAGCTTATAATTACATACACTCAAAACAATAAAAATTTAGTAAGCCAGAACTTTAAAAAAAAATTTTAAAAAGACAACAGATAATTCGATCAGAGAAAGGCTACAGGGTTACTTCTATTGTCTTGTTAAGTAAACTACAATTTACAACACAAATACTTTTAGTTTTGCAGTTGAGAAGTCATTTCTGGTGTTTCAGAGGAAATTAGTGGGTATGTTTACTTCTCATTTTGGATTTCTGTGTCCCTAATATCGCACACATATTAATGCAAGTAAACACTAGTGTTTCCAAGGGAAGAATGAGTTGTCCTGGGATTGAAAGAAAACTCTGATGAGAACTGAAAGATGCAGGTGAATTTCCAGATGTGAATCCATGAGACAAAAAGAACAGCACGTCATACCCACACTACCTTTGGGTCTCCAGGAGCAAAGCAGCTAATGTAGTTGTTGATCTGCTTGAAGACAAAGCCCCTGTCCATGAAGGTGAAACATCTCTGTGGAGGAAAATAAGCCATAAAGGTTAGTATTTCAGACCCAAACTTTTTTGGGAACTTGGATTCAAATCAGCATTTATTGTTAATAAGTTTAACCATAAACATGAAAACATGCCATCAACATGATCGGAGCATCTATTCTTTTTTTTTTTTTTTTGAGTTGGAGTCTCACTCTGTTGCCCAGATTGGATTGCAGTGGCTGCTCCTGGCCACTGCAGCCTCAACTTGCTGGGTTCCGGCGTTCCTTCCACCTCAGCCTTCCAAGTAGCCGGAACTACAGGCGTGCGCTACCACACCTGGCTGATATTTTGATTTATTGTAGAGAGGAGGTCTCCCCAAGTTGCTCAGGAGGGTCTCGAGCCCACGGGCTCAGGCAATCCTCTCACCTCAGCCTCCCAAGGCGCAGGATTACAGGCTTAGCCACCTATACTAGCCTCAATAATATAGAGAGTATCTATACTCGATAGACAGCTACTTGAAAAGAACATCTTAATCATACAACTGACATCCCTTTCCCTGGAGGTCCCCACCTTGATGAAGACAGCAAGGCTATGATTTGCATTCTTAGATGCCTCTGGGTTATCTCGAAACTTCTGCGTGATGTGTGGCATCAGCATATTCACAACAGTCTCCACTGCATGGTGATAGGATGCAGGAAACCTCTGGTTTCGCAACAGCTAAAAAGAATTCAAAGCAAACATTGTTATTTTTTAAGTGACAGCCCTTGGGGGTGGGGGAGACATCTCTGAGTCAATTTTTAAAAACTCAGAATTCTAATCTTATGAGGGGGGACCAAAAAAACCCACAGAACTAATTTGTTTTAAAAAATGTGTATTTGTTCTTACATGTTTAAACTTCAGTCACCTTCAAAGGACTCTGTTTGATGCTATAAACCTATCGAGATGCTTTTACCACTGCTCAAAACGATTTTTGAACTCATTCATTTGGATGTCTTTTAGTGCTTTTGCCATTTTTTTGTTTCACCTCTTCCACACTGGCAAAACGTTTCCCAAGGACTTTTTTCATCACAAAAAGCAGTCATTCAGGCAAGATTGAGTGAATAGGGAGGGTGGGGCATGGGGCTCATGCTGTTTTTTAATCAAAAACTGCTGAACACTCAACACAGTGTGGGCAGGTATGCTCGCAAATCACACATCATGAAATGAGTAAATGTATTGAAAGAAGCTCCAAAAAATATTTCACTGAAGCCAAGCAGAGCCTCTCACAATGTTAGCTGGTACACTGATGCTGATGGGTTTCTAGAACACTTACCTAGCAAGGGAAGCCTATACTATAAGGAGCCCGCCCTCTAAAAAATAATTCCAGTTTCTTTTGGGTTCCTCCCTCATACTTACCTGAAATTTAAAAACAAAAATGAATTACTTTTCTTTCTTTCAAAGTATTGTACAAGAATTCAAACACTTCATATTAAGTGCTGTGGATTAGAAATGGAATCTAACTTCAGTATGATAAAGATCACCTTGAAAGCTAGGTAGGCACGGTGGCTCATGCCTGTAATCCCAACACTCTGGGAGGCTGAGGCAAGCAAGAGGACTGCTGGAGCCCAGGAGTTCAAGACCAGCCTGGGCAATACAGCAAGACCTCGTTTCTACAAAAAAAATAAAAGAAATTGGCTGGTATAATATAGTAAGACCTCGTTTCTACAAAAAAACAAAAGAAATTAGCTGGGTATGGTGGCACATGTCTGCAGTCCCATCTACTTGGGAGGCCAAGGCCTGAGCTCAGGGGGTCGAGGCTGTAGCGAGTCATGACCGTGCCACTCCACTCCAGCCTGGACAACAGAGTGAGACCCTGACTCAAAAAGCAAAAACAAAAAAAGATCACCTTGAAGATGTTTGTAAAAATGTGGAGATTCAGCCTTGACTCCCAAAGATTCCAATTCAGGAGCTTGGCAGGACGTGCAGGGAGAAGGGGCAAGAACCTGCATCATGACTAAGCATCTTTGATGATTCTGGTGCCTGTACCTCTCAGAGAGCTCTTTAGAAAGCACTGGCTTAGGTCTAAGCTTCAAGTATTCAAATAGAAAATACGCGCAGACTGATGGTACATGATTAGTTTAAACCACTTGGCAACAGTCTTCTTCAAATCAACTTTCCATAAAAATCTCTCCCTATTAGGAACCTAAAAAATTATACCCAGACTACTTAGCAATTAGCAAACACTGCACTATGTTTTTTTGTTGTTTTTTTTTTTTTGAGTTGGAGTCTCACTCTGTTGCCCAGACTAGAGTGCAGTGGCCGCTCCTGGCCACCGCAGACTCGACCTGCTGGGCTCCAGCGATCCTTCTGCCTCAGCCTTCCAAGTAGCTGGAATTACAGGCATGTGCTACCATGCCCGGCTGATTTTTTGATTTATTGTAGAGATGAGGTCTCACTGCCCAGGCGGGTCTCGAACCCGCGGGCTCAGGTAATCCACTCACCTCAGCCTCCCAAAGGCGCGGGATGACAGGCTGAGCCACCGAGCCCGGCTATACTATGTATTTTTATGTACTTTTTCATTCAATTCTTGTCCCCATAAATTTAATCTTCATTTTATAAGGAGTCAGAGAGGCTAGGAACACATCCTCAGTCACACAACTAACAACCATGGAGACGCAGGTCTATCAAGAGCTGTGCTCTTTCTGCTATGTGAGGCTGTACCGACCCTCCCTCACCCACATAAACAGAACAATTTACTGAGAGCCTGAAACAGGAAGGGCGTTCAACTAGATGTTCCATTACATTGATCCACTCGTGTATTTAATTCTAACAGCCACAAGAGTATTTTCCTCTCCATTTTACAGACAAGGCAGAGGTTTAGAGAGTTCAGTAAAAAGTATTAAATGACCATTAATAAACCTTCTTTTCTTCTCCCCTTTAGTTAACAAAACAGTAATGGTTTTACAGGTGCACACAGCTGCCCAGCAAGAGACCACACATCCTAGTCTAACTCCAGTCTAGACATAGGCCACAGGACCAAGTTATAGCCAGTAGGCTGCAAGAAGTGACACATGTCTTGTCCAAGCCTTGCCCCTAAAAGGAGTCCCTGGACTTACTCGGTCCCTTCTTTACCATTGCCTGAAGTGTGCTGCAGGCTGGCTGCAGGCTGCTTCTCTGCCACATGGATGAAGATAACACCCTAGACTGGATAATTGAGTAAAAGGTACTTGAGTCACTGAATGACATTGGGGAACAGTTGCCCCACTCACCAAACTGCCTACCAGCCTATTTTCCAAAAGAGAGAAATAGACCTTCTTTCTTGTTTAAGCCACTATTTCATTGGCCTGTTTTAGAGCAGGCAAACCAATAACGTGATATCAAACAGTATTTTATAAAACTGGAAACTGGAATCTAGATATTTCTGACATGACAGCATGCATTACTTTATGCATTAAATACCAGACCCTCTCAGGGATATTTGAAATACTAGCTTTACAATAATTTCAATTCTCAAAACAAGAACAAGAAAATCTTTGCAAACTTACATAAATTTAAGAATTCAGTGAGGAAACGATCAAGTTATAAGAATATGAAGTTTCCCTACTTTACAAAACAGAACAGTAAATTGTGAAATTCCTAAGGGATTTTGTTCCATATGTGCAACAATAACTCTTTATCTTGAGGTGACAACGTTAATACACGATCAACTTCCAGAACCCCAGCAAGGCCAACTCTAATCACCAGGCATCACTGCTAGCTACCAAGCTGATCACTCCCAAAAAAGACGAATCCCAGAAAATGCCTATGGACTTCAGAATGAGCCTGAGTGAATGGCTGCTAAAACCAAGAAAAGTGGATGGAGAACTCTACCACAAATGAACTGGGTGAATACCATGTAAGCCTATTAATCGAGATGATCATAATGAACAGTGGGACAATGGACATATATGCCTCCTCACGTGAGGCAGTAGTACAAGCTGTGACGTATCCTTGCCAGAAGGACCATCAAACCCGAATCCAGTTGAGCCTCTGGACATAACTGCAAGCTTGCAGGGAATGCAGGGGATGGAGAATCATGTCATGTCACACTGTGAGGTGACTATCAGCCAAATCTAGAATGTGGAGGACATTCTGCAGGACAAATACCCATTTTCTTCAACAAATATGTTGCATTAAAAAACAAACACATAGAAAGGAAACAGTTTGAGAATCAAAGAAACTTCAGAAACACATCAGTTAAATGCAACGTGTGGACTTTGCTTAGATCCTGATTCATCCAAACCAACTGTAAAATGTCATTTTTGAGACACCTGGGGAAAACTGAATACAGATTGGTTGTTAGATGACAACAAACAAAAACTGCTAATTTTGTTCAGTGTGATAAAGATATAGAGGTTATGTATTTATAAATGGCTTATCTGCTGGAGATGAAATGCTAACGTTTTTACAGATGAAATGATAAAGCATTTCAGAATGCTTTTAAAATACTGTAGGAAAAAAAGCCTGAGGGTGAACCTATGAAGCAAGAATAACAAAATGTTAATAACTATTGAAGCTGAGTTTAGGAACATGAGATTTAGTATACTATTCCCTCTGCTTCTATGGTTTTGGAAGATATAATTAAAAGTTTTTACTTAAAAAAAAATATGGTGGAGAATGATGGACAATTCACATATCAATCCATCATTAATCCTGTTTAGTGACTAGGAAATGACAAGTCATGGCTCTGAAGACTGAAGTGAAGCTCTTCCATAGTGACAAACAGCTATGGTGGAGTCCTTATTTGCAATAAAGCAGATTAAAGCTTTTTTAATGAGGTAAAACATACATTTAAAGGTAGCCAGCTGTCATGTAACTAGGTGTTTTGTGGCGATTACTTTAAACTGAAATGGAAGGAAAAAATCTAGGATGTCACCCGGGTGGTAAGTATGCACAAGGGGTCTTGGAAGAGAGGACACAGAGACACTAAAAGACTTCTTGCCCAAACAGCCCCTAAGCCCCACCACGTCCTGCCGTGGGAGCTCTTGACAGCATGACTGCAGTATTCCCTCCAACCCACTGACAGCACCACCTGACAAAGGCCGGCTAGCACCTGGCCTCACGCTCCCCCACTAGCCCCCTGATGTGTGCCCTGCCTCATGCCCCACTGTGAGCTGGATGGACACCCACATCTGTCCTGCCAGCTGTTCAACTCCAGCTAACTGACTCCTGGACTGAGTGGGATCTCCCTGCAACCTTGCTGTGGAGACCCCTGTAAGCACTGCTGTTAACAGTCAGGCCTTCTCGGAGACCAGGTGACGGGTTCCCCATGCCTCCAAGTCTTCTGCACTCCCATATTGCTGCTGCCCGAATCACTGCTTCACAGGTGAAGACTTCAGAAATGTCTTCACATGTTCGCTTCTTTGTTCCTTACTGTGTTCTTCCACTCTCTCATGTGTGGAGACCTCTTTTCTATGGCTATTCTGCTCTCTGAGATATAATAAATAAGACACTTAACTAACAAACTTTCTTTTTCTGGCTTAGCAAACTACAACAAAAGTAACGGAGTAAATTTGCCAGTGACGTTTCCCAGGACTCTGAAGTTGCTTCCCCTTACAGAATCCCTATGCTACTACTTCTTCATTCCTCTATTTTTCTCTACAGTTTTTCTTCCTCTTCTGTCCTCATTGTTTTCACCTGCACTATGGCCACCCACGCCTTGCACGCTGCTCCCAGCCAATGACTGAGGGCTGCAGGGATGTTATGGCAGGTTTGTCGCTGGGGAGTGTGGGACTCCTCTGACCATCAGCATTGGCTCAAGGACTTTTCAGTGGTCTTGTTCACCTCTTACAAGTGCCCTGCAGACCAAGATGCTTCCTTCCTTCCTTCTCATCTTAACCTTGGGTCAGACCTGTACTGCCTGCCCTCTGCTAGCACTCCCGCCATCTCTGGCTCTTAGAATTCAGAGTCCAGTCTACAACACCGGCATGTGCCTAGTTATGGCATTTCAAGAATACTTCCCAGTGAGGAAGAAAGGCAAGTGTTAGAAAGACACTGGCATAAGTTCATAATCTTCATCTAAAAACAAAAACTCTAAGGGGATTTGATTCTCCATTCTCCCTCATGCACCTAATACATCTCTAGCGTGGCTAATCCTAACTGGGCATTCAGACTCACATAATCCTTTTCCCCAGAGAAAAGCTTAGGCTTATGGTTTCAGCAGACTGGTGCTCACAAGTCTATCTCTTCCATTCTGTCTGTTCTCGTCCTCGTCCAAGTCTGAATCTCCACCCGCCAACTGGAAATTTGTTTGGCTGTGCCAGTGCCCCTTGTGGAACAATGGCTGGTTGCTTCCCAGTATCTGTTTTCACTTCTCTCTCATGGTAATGGAACTTCAACTTTTCACTGGGCTCGTGGATACTCAAAATACAGACTGTATTTACCAGCATCCTTTGTAGCTGGGCACAGTCATGTGATGAAGTCTGGACAATGGGATAGCAGTGGCAGTGAGCTGTGCAACTTCTGGATCATATCCTTAAAGGGAAAAGGTGTGTCTTCTCTTTCCTATTGGCTAAAGTGTGGATGTGGTGGTGAACCCAGTTAGATAAGCAGTACAGGGGGACAAAGAAACAAGTTGGAAGGAGTCTAGACCTCTGATAACTCTGTGGAACAGAATCCTCTTATGTGCTTGGATTTCAAGTGAGAAGAAATCAAAACTTTCTTTCTTGTTTAAGCCATTAATCCTGTTCAGGATTGCTAATGTTTTTACAGATGAAATGACAAAGCATTTGGAAACTGCTTTTAAAATACTGTAGGAAAAAAACACATGAGAATTTACAAAGCAAGAATAGCAGAATGTAGGTAACTATTGAAGCTGGGCATAGGAAGGTAACATTTGGTATACTATTCCCTCTACTTCTATGCTTATTAGAAAATATAATTAAAAGTGTTAATTTTAAAAAGCATTAGCTCTCTGACACAGCCACCGAACCCATAGCTCTAAAGCTTAAGGCATCTCAAGCATAATCTCCCATCTTCTGTGGTAAACCAATCCGCTATGGCCTCTCTCAATAGCTCCTTCTTCTCTGATCTTTTTTTCCTCCAATCAAACTAATTTGTTTAAGCCAGGTTTATTGAGGCATAACTTACACACCATAAAATTCAGACTTTTAAAGTACACAGTTTGGTAAGTCTTGGTGAGTAAACACAGTGTACAACCATTACCACAATCAAGAAGACACAGTACATCTGTCACCCCAGCCCCAGCCCCTAACTCCAGTCCCTGGCAACCACTGGACTGCTCTGTACTCCATCTCTGGAGCTTTTTCTCTTTCCAGAATGTCCTGTACTGTATATGGACTCACATGTTTCTAACTTCTGCTATTTAACATAATGCTTTTCAGATTCACCCATGTTGTGGCGTGAATCAGTTCTCTGGTTCCTTTGTTGTACAACAGTTTTATTCCATGGTATGGAGTTGCCATACTTTGTCTATGCATTTGCCAGTGGATGGACATTTGGCTAGTTTCCAGTTTTTCATGCTTACGAATAAAGCTACTATGAACATTTGCATCCAGGTTTTGTGTGGATATATGCTTTCATTTCTCTCCAGTAAGTCCCTAGAAGTGGAATTGCTGGGATGAATGAATGGTTCTGTCTTAATCCCTCTTACTCATTTATAATCCACCCATCCTCATCCCCAATCCACGTTATCCCTCCCAATGCTAGAGCTTCATTGGCATCACCATCCTTCATATTACTGAAGTTAGGGAGCTAAAATAGACAAACAAATGCATATTGAAAACGATGACTGGCGCATGAACCTGCTCCCCCTTGGCTATTTACACTTCGGGGGTAGGCAGAATCACTGGTATAAAGAGGTCCAAGCCACTGTGCTAATATCTATGCTCTCTTTTATAGTTTGCTATTCCTGCTAAAGAAGCTACTTGCCCTTTCTGTCTCTACCAGACCATCTGCTGCTTGACTTCCCAGCAGCCCAAAGTCTCATCTTTATTTGTGAACTGATCTTGGTTTTTACTCTTCCCCTTCTAACCTCAATCTAGCCAGCCTGAGCTCTGCTCCAGAGGCCCAACCTGGGTACGAGCTATTTCCTCTGCCTGATACTCATTCTCCTACCACTAGGTCGTGGCATCCTTTGGGACTTGTAAAGTTCCATCTGTCTGTACACTAAGCTCCCATCATTCCTGGAGCTCACATCTACACCCTCCTGCACTCTGCTCTACTGTTCCACGTCGAATGTCTTCTTCCACCAATGCCTGTGTCAGCTTCACAGTTAAGCATGCACTCTCTCCTCCATCTGCATTTCTCAATGCCTGCACGTAACAAACAACTGTTCAAAGCACTCCTGGGTGGGGTATGGATATTAACCTTCCACCTGTCACACATGCACAAGGTCTACAAATTTGGTTCCGAGGAAGTCTAGACAGCCCATTTTGAAGAGGATTAATACCACCCTTTCACTTTTTAAATGAAAGCTCTTTCCTTGATCATTTAAGCTAGAAAATGACTGAGGGCTAAACAAATAACACCTAAGGGTATATATTCATCCTACCCTATGCCTGGTTTTCCAGTTTCCATTCTTGAAGTATACCTGTGGAATGCCAGCAATTTGCTTGATTCAGTGGGGGAGGAAAGGAAATTCAAAAAGAATGTGCTGAAATTATAGTTGCTAAATATAAACAATGGAAAAGAAACACCTAAAACTGTTGACCATGGGAGCAGAGAGTCGCGGCAGGACTCCTTGGCAAGCCTTGATAAAGTCTGTTTTACATTTTGTCGAATATCACTTATTGTAAGTTCCAAGCACGTGTCACCTATGCAACTCTAGAGTCTGGCGTAGTCATACACAATCTATCTATATTTGCAGGTCCATCTGTTGTAGTAAGAAAACTGCTTATTTTAGACGCTAGTTCAAAGAAAGGCTCTGATTCACACCCTTCCCCAGGGAATGTAACAAAGTGCAGTTTGATTGACTGGGAATGAGAAGGTGGCCACAGGTGGCTATGTCTGCCTTCAGCAGGAGTGTAGCATTAGAGGCAAGCATAGCAGCATGCAAATGTGTCCCTCCCTATAAATATGCATCGAAAGGAGTGACCCCACTACCGCTAGGAATGTACAAAAATACACACTGCAGGCATTTGCTCAACACACACAAAGTAAGTGGGAGTTGGCTAGGTAAAGAAGGACAATATGTCCCCAAATGCCAGTGGAGGTTAGATATCCTTGGGGAGGACACTTTTAGCAGCACTAAAAGCATATCCGGCTCTTAGAATCCAGAGTCCAGGTCCTCCTACAATATGGGTGTGTGCCTAGTCATGACACTTTAAGAATACTCCCCCCCAAAGAGGAAGAAAAGCAAGTGTTAGAAAGACAATGGAATAAATTAATAACCTTCATCTAAAAATATAAAAACTCTAAGGGGATTTGATTAAAGTTTTGGAAATCAGACACATTACAGAAATAATGAGTATTCCTAAATTCAGAACACTGGAACCAGGGATTGGGACACAAAATTCTTAAGATGCAAATAAGATAAACAAAAACAACAAATCCAAACCTACAAAACTCATTCCTCCTAAGACATAAGCCCCACTCAGTGAGGCTTTTAAAAATGTCAGAGGAGCTCCCAGGTCAATGATGCATGGTTTAGGGGCAAGACCAGCAGGGTATCTGAAGCAGAAGCGAGAGGAGAGTGCTCTGAAAGTAACGATGTTGAACTCTCCAAAGCAGTATGTAGGCGTTTTTGAAACTTTTTTTTTTTTTTTATAGTAAATTATGTTACAGTTAAGCTTCCTCCTTTTGGATGCCAGTTTTCCTTTTAAGCACAGCTGGATAACAGTTTTTTTTTTTTTTTTTTTAAACTACTTCTAAAAACTCTCAGAATATTGTTTTAGGGCCAAGATATATTTAACTCATGGAAAAGGTTGCGCATGGTAGCATTGGAGGGGTTTATGTAAAGTTCCAAAGACAAATAATCTCGTTACCCAGGAAGTACTGGCAAATCATATGATATGGCTGGAAATGGCAGAACACCGGGGAGAGGGGTGCTAATTGTGACTGCAGCATGAAATCTTGGCTCTGCTCAGTCACGTGACCCTGGGCAGGTCACTTCCATCTCTGTGGGATATGGGAGGACTTGGACCCAAAGACACCTTTTAGGTCCCTGCCATCCCTAAAGTGCTATGGTTTAATCTGGCATCTTGAGCACATCCACATCCAAGTAAATTCCGTGATTAATTTTCTAACAGTTCTCAGAAAGATGTCATTGTGCTTGATTTTGAACATACTTCTTGTGAGTGTTCTTGGAAGTGTTCATTAACTCCTGGGCCATCTCTCACATGGTCTTTGTTGCAACTGTAAGGAGGAAGTAGACTACAGTTGCTCCCTGAATGTGTGGTGCTGGGTCCCGGCTTGATGCCATCACAGTTCTCTTCTCTACTTGGTCCTCACTGTCCTTCTTTACCTAGCCAGCTTCTACTTACTTATCAGAACTCATCTCAACCCACACCTCTTCCAGGCGGTCATCTGGTACTCCCCACACTCCTGAGTACTCTGTGCCCACCTCTATCAGCATACTCATCATAAGGCACGGTAACTGCACACTTTCCCACCTGAACTCCTTGAGGGCACAAGCCATGTTGCATTTGTCTTTGTAATCCTTGGAATACATTAATAATCATCTAAAATACAAAAACTCAAAGAGGATTTGACTGAGCCTGGCACAGAATAGGGGCTCGATGAATAAGTGGCTGAACGAATTGGTTATATTTTAAATATAGTTAAGCCCTCTCAAACTCATATGTTGAAGTTGTAACCCCACCTACCTCTGAATGTAACTGATTTGGAGCAAAGGTCTTTAAAGAGGTGATTAAGTTAAAGTGAGGTCATTACAGTGCCCTTAATTCAATGTGACTGGTGTCCTTACAAGAAGAGATTAGGACACAGGCCAGGCATGGTGGCTCATGCCTGTAATCCCAGAATTTAGGGAGGCTGAGGCGAGAGGATTACTTGAGCCCAAGAGTTCGAGACTGGCTAGGCAACATAGCGAGATCCTGTCTTTACAAAAAAAAAAAAAAGCCAGGTATGGTGGCACATTCCTGTAATCTCAGCAACTTGGAAGGCTGAGGTGGAAGGACCACCTGAGCCCAGAAGGCCGAGGCTGCAGTGAGATATTCCAGCCTGGACAAGAGTGAAACTCAGATTCAAAAAAAAAAAAAAAAGACAGACAGGAACAGGAAAAGGTGGCCATCTACAAGCCAAGGAAAGAGCCTAAAAAAACCCCCAACCCTGCGGACAGCTTGACTGATGACTTTAAGCACCTCAATTGTGAGAAAATAAATTTCTGTTGTTTAAGCCACCCAGTCTGTGGTACTTTATTATGGCAGCCCTATGGCAGACTAATATAGGATATAATACTATTTTGTATATGACATTTTAAAACATTTGTTATTGAAGTAAAATATACATATGTAATTTACCATCTTCACCCTTGTTAAGTGTACAGGACAGTGGTAATAAACACATTTATATTCTTTTTTCTCCCTTTACCTCCCCTTTCCTGGCCTCTGTAACCACCAATCTACTATCTTTATGAGAGTCACTTTTTTTTTAGCTCCTACAAATGAGCAAGAGAACACTTTTTAACAGGAAAGTAACATATCCTAATGATGTGCATTACATGTGTGTGTGTATGTGTGTGTGTGCGTGTGCACATGTGCGTGCACACTCAGCTGCATTCTGCCAAGTAGGCAATCTGCTAGATTTTTCCTTGGCAGGCTGTTCTGGCACGCTTTAGATGATGCATTTCTCTGTGGAAGGCAGGGCCCACTTCCATCTGGCATCTCCCTGTGCACTAAACTCAGAATCTTTAAGGTGGATTCCAAAGAGAGAAAGAAAAGGGGAAATAGTCTGGTCAGGCATCAGTGCCTGCTCTACTGGGAGAAAAGTGCGATTTAGGTCTGAACCACTGAGGAAAACCCAGCAACCTCTCAAGGCTTCCTCTGAGAGTTCAGATCCCTCCTGCAGAAGGCCTAGATCTTGACCCTCCCTTCTACCCCCTCGCCAGCCTGCAAGGATCACAGCACAAGTATTCACTGAGAGTGCCCAGCACCACCTGCTCTCTGCGAGCTCCTCACTTCAGCCAGACCCCGCCTCCATACAGCTAGAATAACTCATTGTCATAAGGACAACTCCAGGACTCCGTAAGTCTCAGAAGGAGCTCTGGAATCTTCCAAATGAGAAAGTGACATTTCCAACTCCACTTACAGCATTGGGACTTTACAAAAATTTATCTGCCTTGGGCCTCAGACAACTAGAGCAAAGATAAGACTAGTGATTTCAAGGCAGAACCCAGTGGGAGCCAGGGGACAGCAGAGGAGACCCAAAGAGTCACAAAGGCACACGCATCCTGTGCCCACTACAGGGAGGTGCTGGGGGAGAGGAAATTGGAGACTCCATCTGCCCCAAGGAGATGAATGATCTCAGAGTCCATTGGTTTTGAGATTGGACCTGAAATTAATAAGATACTCTCATCTGAGACCCTAGTAAATGTCTACAATGGTCAAGACTCTAAATAAACTCTGGGTAATGATTTTTTAAATCAATGCTTAAACTCCTATTCCCATTTCAACAAACGTAAAGATCACTAAGATAGTCAAGGAGACATACTTTTCTTTGGATTTAATAACACAGCAGTTCAGGAACAGTCTTTGGAGCCAGACTGGTTTCCAACCCTCCACTCTCTAACAAGCATGATCTTGGGCACGATGACCTCAGCTTCCTCTACAAAATGGGTAAGAAGAGTACTTCACTCTCAGGGTTGTTATGAAGCTAAAATGTTTTACTACTGGTAAAGCACTTAGAACAGTCCTGTAATGGGCGCTTAGAAGGTATAAAGGAATCTTAGCTATAAACACAATGAAAGACACTTTCCCCTAAGAGTACAACCCTCCACATGAAGTAACATACCTTAACTTTGGAGTTCTCTATCAAATGCTGAGCCATGGATTTTATCAGCACATCAAAGAAAAACCAGGAATACTAAAAGAAAAAACAAAACGAAACAGGACCCCAGTAAAAAAACCAGCAAATTCATAGGTAAGATGTGAACTCTCCTAGGCTGACAATGTTATTGACATATAGCAGACATGGCCCTAAAATATCACTGAACCTCTTGGCAAGTTATCAGACCTGAGAGGGGAGTGGCTGGTGTCTTCTGCTTGCACATGTTCAATAATAAATAACTCCATCCTGATGGAAATTGGATGCCTATACTATACTCAGTGTAGCATAATCTAGCAAGAGATACTGTGTGCAGTCTTTCCTCTTTGCGGGTTTCTCACTTGGTGACACCTGACTTTGTAACCTCTAAGTCAGTGACCGCCACAGACTTGAATATAATGACGTATGCAATGACTCAAGATCCAATGAAACTTTCAATACAGTGATTCTACAAAACTCCTATCTCAAGGCATAACTAGCAAAGTTGAAATTGCAGAATGAACTCTGTTATCCCTTTTTAGGGGGGTGGCGATTGTCTCTAAAAGCACACAGGAAAAGTGAATTGATCGGGTTGTGAAGAGTAAATTTTCAGTAATCCTTTTCAATACTGAAGAGCGACAGGGACCCTCTTCACATACCTTGAGTAGTTTGTTGCTGGTGAGGAAATCGGCGGAAGGCTTGAGAATTGTGGTCATGGATTTGGTCAGTTCCTCATGCACTGTCTTGTATTCAGAAGCAACATATGGTTCAGCCTTATATGCATACTTCAAAGAAAAGAGAAAGAGACTTCAATGCGCTGCTTCCCCAAGTCGGGCTGTAAGCTTGAGAGGCTCCCAAGAAAGGCGATCAGGGACAGAGTTACAGTCTCATGGGGGAGAAGAAGATATAGATATGAAGGTAGGAAGGGTGGTCGTCATGTGACAGAAAGAAGGAGCCAGGATGCCTTCAGGAAACCCATCACAATATGAGTTGCCCAACTCAGTCAGAGCACTGGCCATCCGGCCCATGACTCCACCTATATACCAGGGACTTCAAGGAAGGGGTAGCACAACAACCGCTGGCTGATATCCTGAAGGACCCGAACTTTATTTTTTAAACTACCCCATAGCTGTAATCCACAAGGTGTCTAAGACTAAATAGTACACGTATAACATTTTAAAAAGAACAACTGTCACTATGTTTACTGGATATTGTATATAAGTAAAGAACTTGTTGATATGTATCCTGACAACATCTCAGTCATCTGATTTGACTATGGCCAGAGCTAACCTTCCTATCTTGGGAGGAGAAGTTTTGCTGGAAATTTCAGATGGAAAAGAAAAGTGAAGATCACTGACTATACCAAAGACCTAGCCAAGAGCAATTTGACATTCTTCTTTAAACTTCCATGTTATTTGAGTCACATTATTTGGAAAAGTCATTCAAAGAAATGTAACTGAAAGAATGAAATTAAGTAAGTAAATGAATGGCTGCCCCTTCATACGTCCCCTCGTTCAGGTACAAACATTGGCTATGAGGAACAGAAGAGAAACCGTAAGTATTGAGTTACAAGTGCATCCCCAAATAGCAAGGCCTGTAAAAAAATAAGTCCTTAGAAGGAAAACTGGAGAGCCACAGATGTAAATGATCGGAACAGTTTGTTTTACATACCTTAACATATGACCTCAAGTGGCTCTCCAATCCTTCCTCATGGCACTGGGCAACCACATGAATGATGACCCTACACACCACGGGAATGAATAAAGCAATGAATAGTAATGTGACAATGGAAACATTTCATTATTATCACAGCAGTAATAGAACAATGATGATGCTACTGGCACTTAGGAAACAAGGAGACAAGGAATTAGATGGGGTCCCCCTACGTACAGGGTCAAAAGACATTTCCTAAATATAATGTTTGGCACATACTAGCATCCCAGACACGGATGACTTTGCTCCAGGTGTGGACAGACCGGAAGAGAAGCAGAGCCTCCATCCGTCCACCTCTCTTACCGGGTCACGTTCACTGCAACTTCTTCTTGGGTGGCCCTGGTGAGGACTCGGAACAGCTGGTTTAGGATGGTGGGTAGGAAGGCAATCATCACGTGGCCTTCCATGGCATGTAGGCTCTACAACATAGAATATCAGAGTTCATGTTATCTTTTTAAAAGTAAACCAAGCCTAAGTGATTTCCACTCAGTTCCAAATAAAGATGGGAAAACTCTCTCTAAAACAAATGGAAGGCTGTGGCCGGCAGAATGGCCCCAGAGATATCCATGTCTTAGGCCTCAGCACCTGCGCATAGGTGACATGGCAAGGGGAGTCGAAGTTGCTAGTCAGTTGGCCTTATAATTGGGATGATCCAGGTGGGCCCTGTGGAATCACGAAAGTTCTCAAAATGTCAGAGGGTGGCTGGGCTTGGTGGCTCAGCCTGTAATCCCGCGACTTGGGAGGCTGAGGTGAGTGGATTGCCTGATCCCGCGGGTTCAAGACCCGCCTGGGAACTTGGCAAGCCCTCATCTCTACAATAAATCAAAAATTAGCCGGGCGTGGTAGCGTGCGCCTGTAGTTCCAGCTGCTTGGAAGGCTGAGGTAGAAGGATGGCCGGAGCCCAGCAGGTCGAGGCTGCAGTGGCCGGGAGCAGCCACTGCACTCCAGTCTAGGCGACGGAATGAGACTCCAACTCAAAAAAAAAAAAAAAAAAGTTAGAGGGTGGCAGAAGGGGAGAGTCAGAAGGAGATGAACTGGGAAAGAATGCTCAGAGCTGCTATACAGCTATCTTTGAGAGGGAGGGAGAGGAAGCTACCACATGCGAAAAACTTACATATTCCATGCTCTTTGCTTAAATCAAACACATCTCTATCCTCTTTCTCACATTTCCTGTTTTGTCCCCATGCCCTTTTAGCCACTATCTTTTTTAAAAATGCTCCCCACAATCATGTTCTGGATTAAAATGCCCTGGACAAACCCTGCCTCTGTCTCCCTGCTCAGTGATTCTAAGAACCTCCCAAACCCTGCACAAAGCTGGGACTAGTTATATGTATTCTTTCTTTCTTTCTTTCTTTTTTTTGAGTTGGAGTCTTGCTCTGTCGCCCAGACTGGAGTGCAGTGGCTGCTC
>NW_007257738.1:249227-274892 GCF_000164805.1 Carlito syrichta | reverse complement strand
GCAGCCTCGACCTGCTGGACTCCGGCGATCCTTCCGCCTCAGCCTTCTGAGTAGCTAGAATTACAGTCACGCGCTACCACGCCCGGCTGATTTTTTTTATTTATTGTAGCGATGAGGTCTTGCCAAGTTGCCCAGGGGGGTCTCGAACCCGTGGGCACAGGCAATCCACTCACCTCAGCCTCCCAAAATGCGGGATTACAGGCTAAGTCACTGAGCCCGGCATATGTATTATTTCTTTGTTTGATTTATACACCTCATGCAGTCACCAACTCTATATTATTCCTACAATGAACCAGAAGGACAAAAGTCACTACTTCTGTGCCTATGACAGCTCGGTACCAGGGAATACTCAACAAGGAGGCCTGTGTCATGTGAGCGGCTTTCCATGCATGGGAAACAATATGTTTTAGAGATTCAGCCTTGAGAAAGGACACATGGGACTAGGACAAAGGCAGGAATAGTGCTGTTTCTAGGTCCTCTTCTTGCCACTATCTAAAGTCATATATAAGCTATCTTACATCCAGGTAAGAGTGTCCTTACAGGGGTTCCCAAGGGCAAGAAAAACACTTATCACCCAATAGAAAACTTGATCTACTCTAACCTCATTAAAAAAGAGGGCTACTAAAAAAAGCCATGATACCTTAAGGTATTTTACAAGTTCACTTCCTAAGGCTTGAGCGCCGGATTCAGTTTTCTGACAGTACTGGAAAAAGTTATGTAAATGTTGATCCTGGGGGTGGCGGGGAGAAGAAAAGGAAAGTCTATTAGTATACAGGCTGTGGAAATAGAAGTATTTGCTTCTTGCAGCATACACATTTTTTAAGACTATGAAAGTGAACACACAAAAATGACAACTTAAAAAGATCCTCCAACAAAGAAGGAAAACTATTGAAAAATTACACTTATACTAGTCATTTCTACCAGTATATGCCCACCTTAGATGTACTTTCTTTCTTTAGAAAGTGACCTACAGAATAAAAATATATCCAGGCTAGGTGCTGGGGCTCACGTCCATAATCTTGCACTTTAGGAGGCCGAGGCAGGACTGTTTGAGTCCAGGAGTTTGAGACCAGCCTGGGCAACACAGCGAGACTTCGTCTCTACTAAAAAATTTAAAACATTAACTGAATATGGTGTCACACGCCTATAGTCCCAGCAACTTGGGAGACTGAGACAGGAGGATCACTTGAGCTTAAGAGTTTGAGGCTGTGTGAGCTGTGATCATGCCACTGTACTACAGCCTGGACAACAGAGTGAGAGTGACTCAAAAACAAAAAACAAAATAAACTCCATACAACATATTAGGGCTTCTTTTTTCCTTTCTCCCTGTCTCCCTCCCTCTTTCTTTTCTTTTCTTTTTTGTTTTGCAAAAAAGTACAAACTTAGTCACAGAGCAACCACTACTAATTTTAATGGACACATACCTGAGTATACACTGTAGAAACCAGATGAGTGGACACTTTCAACAGTGGCTTGCCTCCATCTACCCATTTAATTTCTGGACCATAATGCTGAAAAAAATAGGTAGGGGGGAAAAAAACCAATAGATGAGTTCTCTTGGTTTCCAACACGATCATCCCTGAAGGTACTGAAGAGGTATGGAGGATCCCGAGAACTCCAGTGTCTTGGTGGCTAAGCTGGGCCCACAGCAGAAATGCAGCCGACACACATTTCCGACCACTTCCCCTCAAGCACAATGCTCTTCTTACTGAATTTTCTAAGATATCTTTTCTGTTTAGATGTAGCTGTGTGAACTATTGTCCATTTGAGAGGGAAATAATATTTCAAGAGTATCTTAATCAAACAAGCTCAGAATTCTGAAAGAGATGGGGGAAGGTACCAGATAAAGCAAACAGGACAGAAGCCCAGCACCGGCAAAGGGCCAATCACCTTGTGCTGATCTCAACTTCCTAAGGAACCTCTATTTTTCTTTCATGTCCCTGTCTATAACATGGGCCCAAATTTGGCATTAAGTCATAGAGAAACATTAAAAGAACAGGCCTTACTTTAAAATGCAGTAAAACCGAAGTCTATAAAATTTAAGATAGCCAAAAAGAATGCGAAGCCAACAAACTAACTGGAGAAATCTGAGGAAAATCAGGCTTTCACGAATTGGAAAGGTTTCAAAATGTGCCACCATGTGGGTGAGAGATTTGGCTTACTTGACTTAGATAAACTAAGTGAAAAGAAAACTCCTAATGGATTGTATGACCCTAAAAACTCATATTTCTTGGATGAACACTGCTAGTTTGCGGCGACAGACTTCTGCCGTATCCAGTATCTCTAAGTTTCCATTTCCCTGCTGAGGCACTGCTGCCTCAGAGCTTATAAAATGCCCAAACTATATTTCTGACATTAATCACACCATTAGCAGCACTGCCTTCTAATGAATCTTACTTGAAAGTGAATAGCTAAAATCAAAATGTTGGCAGGCAAAAATATTGTGTGCTTTTTTGTGTGCTATTGTTTTAGTTGTTCTTTAATGTTTTCTGGAAGAATTGGGGTAAATGGATTTTAAAATCCTATACCCTGCCCATCCCAAGCTCCTGGTAGCCAAGGTAGCCCGATGGAAGGTTAGCTGAGACGGGGACATGCTGCTCATTGGTCACCACCCTTCCGTCTTTCAGGAGAGGCAGCCAGGAATAGCCAACTGTTGAAACAGAGAACAAAAAAATCCACCATAAGTATATGAAAACTTATAAAAGAAAGTCAATGTAAAACTGTCCTAAGAACTGGTTCTATCGATCCAATTAAGAAATTTAAAAGGCCCTGAATATAGTATCCGTAGAACCGCAGCAAAGGCGCTTCTTGTGAACAGGTCTGCCATAAATGACCTTTAGACTCTGTGAAAGACCAAACCTAAAATTTTCTTTAATACAAATTTACATATGTAGCCCAGGCATGTTACTTACACATTACATACAAACTATATCTAAAAACCCTTTTGCTAAAGGATGAAAATTCAGAATTCAAATACTGTTTAAGAGCCTAATGTGTAAATTATTAAAAATCAAAAGAAAGGAACTTCCCAACCTTGGGTTTCAACAACATCCTTCTTCTTCGTGCTCCCTTTACTTGAGTTATCGCAGCTGACATGGAAGAATGTGAATAACAAGTGGTGCTTCTCATGTAGCTGAGTGGGCAATTCTATTTTAATCTGCAAGGAAGACAAAATAACAGCCTTTCTAATATTCCAAAAACATCAAAATTCTCAGTGAAACAGAGATACAACTTGTCACCCAACAAACAAATGTACATTCGTTCCCGGAACTGATATTAACATTTGCATTCAGAGACACCTGAGACTAAATTGTGCCAAGCAAGAGATAGATCCTGAATTCACAGATCAGAAAGAGGAGAGTTGATGGAATTTCTAGAAACAATTGGAAAACGCATGACAGCAACTATGATGCTGAGTTACAACAGCCAAGGCATTATGAAGAACCAGGGTGGAACATTCCAAAGTAGCATTCATATAGCGGTTTTAATAAATGACATCTTAATTCTATATAAGCAAACCCAATGATAAGAAAGGAAGATTCTTGGTGGGTCCACCAAAGGTAACTACATTTAAGTATGAATTTTAAAGGAAATATGCCAGAATATTAATTGTGACAGTGGGATTATAACTTTTTCTTTTGTGAATTACTGGCACTTTCCAAGTTTTTACTTTTTAATAATGGATTTTAATAATGAAATTCTACAATCAGAAAAAAATAAGTAAAACAAACACCTCCCCATTCAGTTCTATATGTCTAAAATCAGTACAGAATGCAGCAAACTCTCCTGGAGTTTGCTTCACCAAGTAGATAACTTGGAGTCTCCCTTAAAACTGGTTAAATGGGGTTTTCCTTGGAAACATCACTCACCTCATCGTAAAATTCTGGGTTTTGGTGATGGTGTAAAACCGTAGCAAAGGCGCTTCTTGTGAACACTGGCCCACCAGGTCTGCCATAAATGCACTAAAATAAGAGTTAGAAAAGGGAAACGCCAGTGTTCAATTCATGGAGTTAGAAATTACACTTAGACATGCTGTGCAGAAAGGGGAGCTCTGACAGCATCGACGTGACATCACCACCTAGGACGGACTTCGGGCTGCGAGGCCCTGAGGGCTGCATCTGGCCCACCTTCGAGCTTACCGCCAAGCCCACCTGCCTGCTTCCCTTTCTCCCCTCATCCCCTGTCCCCCAGACGATACCTTGCTCACCATTCCCTTTCACGTCTCCATGCCAGTTCTTAGGCCACATCTCTGTCTGAATGACCTTCGTGTCTACCTGCACCAAGCAAACCCTTGTGCGTCCTTCAAGAAACTGTCAGCTCCTTCCTCTGTGTCCCCTCAGCACTTTTCTATACTAATTATTCAGTTTCATCCAAAAAAAATTTCAGCACCATCTGTGTGCCAGTACCTTTTTCTCCATGACTGTCTTCCCTACTAAACTGTGACTTTCTTGAGGACAGATACTCTATTATATTCTCTTTTATATTTTTGTCACTTTCCTTTCTTAGAAAGTCATTTTAACATAGTTTGAGCTGAGAATTTGGGCTCTGGAGCCAGCTTGCCTGAGTTTGAGTCTTGGTTCTGTATCATCTTAAGCAATTAAATTCTGGGCACTGGCCTCCTCTTCTAAACACTATGGATAATAAGAGTACCTCATACTCAAAAGACTGTCATGAGAACCAAAGAATGAAATGCACATAGGAGCAATGCCTGGAGTATAAATAGCATTCAGGAAGCATTACCTGTAATCTACCACTGTTGTTACTACTGCACTATAGTAAGTATTTAGTAAAGACTCTCTATCATAGCTCTTTTATTATTATTTCTATTATCAACATTATTCACTGTTGATATTCTTAGCACACACACTGTGAATAGCTGGCTCACAGCAGGTACACAATAGGTGTTTACTGAATTGAGTATATATAAGAAAACTTCATCCCTAAAAAGAATGACAAAACAGAAGTCAACGAGGAACAAAAACTTCAGTATTACATGTTCTATAAGAGTCAGCATATGTGGTTATATATTGTAACAACTATATTTTTAGTTTGTGTCAATTAAAATATGTGACATAGTGGCTCAAGCCTGTAATTCTAGCACTTTGGGAGGCCGAGGTGAGAGGACTGCCTGAGCTCAGGGGTTCAAGACCAGGCTGGGCAACTTGGCAAGACCTCGTCTCTACAATAAATAAAAAAATTCGCCGGGTGTGGTAGTGCGTGCCTATAGTTCCGGCTACTTGGAAGGCTGAGGCAGAAAGATCGCCTGAGCCCACCAGGTCGATGCTGGGGTGGCTGTGAGTGTGCTACTGCACTCTAGCCTGGGCGACAGAGTGAGACTCCAACTCAAAAAAAAAAAAAAAAAAAGTGCTAAACGTCTTTGGTTGTACAGTATTAAGCAAGTGCTTTTTTAAACGAAAAGAAATCAGAATATGCAGGTGAATATACATAAAAAAACAAACCTTCAGGGGCAGAGAGTCTTCCTCGTCCGAATCTTTGAATTCAATGCAAATAGCAATATTTCTGGCCTGTAGCAACAGTTAATATGAAAATTAAGAAAAACCTGCAATGACAACTCAGAATCTATAAATATGCATAAAAGAACGTAAGAAACTAAATCCTAAGGGATAATTTGACATCAAGAATGAAACCTCTCTTCACAATAGCAAAAATATAGAACAAATCCTAGTGCTCACTGAAAGTGGACTGCAGAAAGAAAATGTAGTACATATACATATACATAATGTATTATACAGCCACAAAGAAGAAAAAAATCATGGACTTTGCAGCAAACTGGATGCAGTTGGAGACCATCATACTAAGTGATATATCACAGAAATACAGAATTGAATACGTCTTCTCACTCATAAGTGGGACCTGAACAATAGTCACATTAGCACAAGGGAGGGATTGGCAGTTGCTGGGCACTCCTAGGGGAAGAAGGGAGGGAGAATAATGGGGGATGGGGCACACGACAATGGGAAGGGTGCCTGGTCCACTACCAGGGGGAGAGGGCCAGTTAGAAGCCAAACCTTCACTTGCATTCAGCCTACTTATGTAGTTAATCCTCACTTGTACCCACTTGCAACCCACATCTCTATAAAGAAATAAATTTTTTTAAAAAGGAGCAACCCCCTCAGGTCCCCTCAAACTGTGGGAGCTTTTCTGTCCTCTTAATAAATCCTACTTTACCAAAGGAAAAAAAAAAGAATGAAACCTCAATCTGCACACTCACCTTGGCGAAAGACTTCTGACTGTCATATTTCAAGTACTTAGGATACACGTAGAGGTGATTGGTATAAATAGTGTAAGGCTGAGTGTGTTTTGGTATGCAGGGCACAAATTCCTCTACTTCAAACGTGATGGGCGTTTTAGTGCAGGTTTCAAATTGCTTCATGGGAATGTATGATGAATTCACATAATCTGAAAAGATATTCACAATAATCCAAACTGAAGTGAAAACCAAACACACACAAATTTTGTCTGTGGATTACACATAACTGACACTTACTAGGGAAGTCTGAGGAAACATTATCAATTGTAATGTCTAGATTGCCTAAAATCACTGGGAGCTTAGCCATCTTCTCAGGTCTACAAACAAAAGAAGAGAAAAATCAAACATTTGTTAGTGAGGTTAACTCTAAAACCTAAACTCGAGAGCAGCATTTTCAGGAGAAATAGAAAGCAAGCCACAGAGGCAATTTTAAACTTTCTAGTAACCACACGAAAAATAAACAGTAAAAAGAAACAGGTAAAGTTAATTTTAATGATAAATTTTATTTACCCCAATAGATCCAAAATATTATCATTTTGGCATGTAATCAGTATAAAAACATGCTACGTAAGTCTTCGAAGCCAGGTATGTATTTATACTTAGAGCTCATCTCAACTTGGCCTTTCTATGTTTCAAGAGTTCACCCATGCCTGGTGGCTGTCAGGTTGCACAGTACGGGTCTAGAGTAGAATATTGGCAAAATAGTTACAGCTAAAGTGTCCCCAAACCACTCCAGCCTCACCATAAACCCTGGGCTCATTTAGAGTCATCAACATTCAGAACTAGAAATCATCTCGGTTCTAGTTTCCAGGAAAGCGCTAGGTACAGAGTAGATGCTCAATGGAACTGCTGTCTGCACTTGATCTACCTCCATCCAACGCAGGAATCTCCTGCAACATTCCTGACAAACGCGTCTACTGCCGCAACCTTTCCGAGTGACAATGAAACTTCTGACACAGTCCTTTCAACAACAGAGTGCTCTTCCTCATAGCCTGGTGAAATTTACCTCCCTGAAGCTTCCACTCACCAAAGGGCCTTGTGACATTCCTCTGTCTTTCAACTGTCTACAGTCACCACACATTCTGAAGGCCCCCATGCTCAGCACTCCTGCACCACCCTCTAATATCATTTCTCTCCCAGAAGGACACGCCATTTAAATCACAGTATCTGGAACTGCACAAACCAGGCTCAGGATGGCATGAATAGCTGGGTGCAGAGCACCTGTCTGGTTTTAACCAATATACCCATTAGCTAATACAGCCCAAATGCTATTCTCTCAAGCAGCCACACTACTGGTGGCCCATGTTAAAGTTACAATCACCTAGAATGCCTAAATATGTATTCACATGCGTCACTATCATGCTACATCTCTCTGTCCTATACTTATACAATTATGTTACTCGACCTCAGAATACAATTTTATTTTTGTTTTGATAAAATTTCACCTTTAAAAAAGTCTGAGTCATCTTTAGTGTATCAAAATCTTCCTGATTCCATATGCTAACATCTCCTGTATGAGATATTCCTAATAGCTTTAAGTTTTGAAGACATGTAATCAGCATGTTATTTTCTCATAAAAGTCAGTCGTGAAGATACTGCACAGAATACTGCCCAAAATAGGCTCTTCCTATGACCGGATTGATACTGGCACATTAATCACACTGCCTGGCACCTGGTTACTCTAGCAGCTGAACAACACCCAGTAACGCGTGCGACACTTCTCTGACTTCTTCCTAGGCTCTCCTGATAGGTACACAGGGGAAATGCATTCTGCCAGAGCCTCTGCATCTCTCTACTACACGGGCTTAGCACTCAGACTAAGAAGCAAGGAGAAATGTGGTTAAATGACAAGTTCAACATGGCATGACTTATTCCTAGAAAACAGAATGCCGCCTCATGGTCCTTCAGATGCCACCTGTTCAATAGTTTTGTGAGAACGCTGCCAAGGAACATCAAAGCTCAGTGGCCAACAGATTCAGCATTCAGTTTTGTTCCCATTTTCGAAGTGTTTCTACCTCCTGTTTTTAAGATCTTTCAGATATTGCTGTAATCTGTTAAGCAGTCTCACATGTAACTTCTCAGTAGATCTTGGAATACTGTTCATCTGAATTAGGAATTCCCTGAAATTCCAATTTCTTGCTTCCTTGTGACGAGAGACAATGTGGGGTAGACCCATCTTGGCCCATCCCTACCTCCAAGTTGGCGAATCTCTTTCTCTCAGGGTCTCACTTCCACCTGTC
Organism: Carlito syrichta; assembly: GCF_000164805.1. Classification (NCBI taxonomy): domain Eukaryota; kingdom Metazoa; phylum Chordata; class Mammalia; order Primates; family Tarsiidae; genus Carlito; species Carlito syrichta. The sequence goes on along the minus strand of NW_007257738.1, from coordinate 266,381 downwards.
TCTATTCACATCTGAGCTTAAATGAACAATTCCTTAAAATCCTGAGAGATGTAATGGTCAGGAAGTCAAGTCAACCATTTTTCACACATCCTGCCTTCTGTTAACAAGATTCTGGGCCAAGAAATCTCCAGGTACAGCCAGCATTCCCCAATGCTGCCCCTGTGCCCACTGTGTGAGCTGTTTCAAGCACAAGCTCCTTTCTTTCTAGCAGGAGGAGGGACAGTAGTGTTCCTCAGCAGTCATTTCCTGAGAGCTTTCCACCCCTCCCAAGTGTCGTGCGCTTCTTTGATGACACACTGTCGGAGCCTCTCTCAGCTTCACACCAAGCTCTCAGGAGCATCAACATGCAGGGATCTGTGTGGGATTATATGCAGGCGTAAGTTTTCGTGACACACAATCACAATGCCTTGTTTCACCTTTGTTTCAACAATTCAACACTGCAACCTACCACAAAACACTGTGCTCCACAAATCTTAACGACACCTATGACATTGTATCTGCTTCTCTGAGTTAGAAATATTGCTTATTACGGCTGGGCGCAGAGGCTCACACCTGTAATCCCAGCACTTTGAGAGGCCAAGGTGAGAGGACTGCTTGAGCCCAGAAGTTTGAGACCAGCTGGGACAACATAATGAGATCTTGTCTATACAAAAAAATGAAAAAAAAAAAATTAGCTGGTCTTGGTGGCATTCACTGGTAGTCCCAGTTTCTTGAGAAGCTGAGGTGGAAGAATTGTCTGAGTCCAGGAGGTTGAGGTTGAGGTTGTGGTGAGCCATGATAGTGCCTCTGCATGCCAGCCTGGGTGACAGAGTGAGACTCCAACTCAAAAAAATAAAAAGAGGACTATTGCTTATTACAAATAATATGTTTAAGTGCCCAAGAGTAATGTATTTCACCCCTTCCTAGTTATTTCCACCAATGAATGGATATCTTCTTCACCATTTATAAATCACTCTGACATCATCCACATATAAATTTTTGAGACATGAGCTTTAAGCAATGCATTTTAGTGAAACAATCTTCACTGGCAATTTTCTACACTGTATTGAGTACTTCTGTGCCTAGCTAGACGTACTGCTTATTCTGCCCCTCCCTACCACTGAGAGCTTTTTCTTCTAACTGCTTCTCCTGCAAACTTAATTTCCACACATTTCCAAGCACAGAGCTGAGCTTAGCTCCACACCACATAGCACATGGGTTTTCTGAAAGCTGTTCTTGCCAGCTTTGAGTTTTTAAAAACATAATCTTAAACTTATTTCAAAAGCTTACGGTTTTTTTTTTTTTAACCTGGCTTGCTGGACATCAAAACCCCACACACAACAAAAACTCTACTGTGTGTGTTACATGAAGTCAATTCTCTCATGAGTGAAATCAGTTTTGTTTTTATGCTAAATAGTACTTCTATTCTACACACAATGCATAAAATAATACATGAAAACGAAAATTCCTCCTCAAGTTGCACCAAATAAATAAATGTTTAATATAGACATGTAGGATGCCTGACATCTGGGAACTGTCTGAGTGTGAGGCTCAAACTCTCTCTTAGGAAGCTGCTTCTTCTGACTACCTACCCGTTCCTGCTGACTCAACAATTTCCACAGTGGGTAGGGTAACAGTATCACAAACTAGCAGTTATTCCACACCAACAGATTTGGGGACATTGCTATATGTTTCTGCAGCCTGGTCCTCCCTTCCCTACTTCCCATACTGGCCTATTAAAATAATTAAATGGCAATTCAGGCAGGTTTGGGCCTGTTGGTGGGGGTGAGAGTAATCTTCTAACTGCATTTTGGAAAAGGAAGTATTCCCCAGAAGGTTTGGTGTCACTTTTAAAAAAATGAAATTTACATGTGATTGGGGAAGAAATTTGAGATGCTTTTGTTTAAACAAAAATTACTGCATGTATATCTATGAAAAAATCCAATAAGCATTTATCAAGTGCTTTGGATGTGTTCCAATGCACACCATACTCAGTACTGCCTTGCCTGAAATGCAAACAAGATATGATTTGTCCTTAAGAAGCCAAAATCCAGGAGGCATTGTCAACTACATATGACATAAGATAATTACTTTCATGGAGTATATACCAAACTTCGACCCGAAGGAAGAATATCTAGATCTCTTGAGAAGGAATAAGGGATGAGACCAGCATTCACAGTGGGAAAAATCACCCTAAAATGTCTTTTCCATGTATTCCCTGCCATGGGTCTAGGAAGCGGGGGCCATTACTACCCACCCTTAAGAAGAAGAGGAGACTCAGGCAGAGAAACCAAGTAACCTGTCCCAGCTCTCCCAGATTGGGCTTTGAAAGACGAGCAGAGTTCCCTCAGAGATCAAAGAAAAAGGGGAGTGTGTCTGCTGTATGTGCTTATGATTTACGTGCTGCTTGATGAGGCAGGAAGGGGACACGATTTGGGCAGAGGGAAAAGCATGGTGGGGGGAAGCCCACAGGGGCCAAAGAGGAAGTCCAGCAGCCCTACCTGGCTGGTGCAGTATAACTAGAGCTCAATGGGGTTAAGACTGTAAAACCTGAACACAGAGAAAATAAGTGGACAGATAAACACAGATACGTTGAGTTGCAGATGCAAAAATCCCAGCAGTATTATTATCTAAACTACCCAATGTAGTGCCAGTAAAAAGGTCTCAATTTTAAAGAACATGTTCTATTTTTATACTTTGCCTTCATGTCTTCAGATTTCCTGCAGAGCTTAGAAAAGATACCACCAGCCATTGCCATGCTAAAAAATGGTGTGGCCATGTGCCCTTTCAGGTATGGCCAGACCATGTTTTCTCAAGCTTTGGCTCCTTCCCCTACTTTTCGGGACATGAATCTCCTCTTTTCTCTCTCTCTTTTTCTAATCTACTTTCTAAATCAACTATATTTTCTAATCTAAAAAAAGAAAAGATACCACCATAAGGAAATCAAACACAAAATATCAAGTCTCTCTTCTTATAAATGTCAGCAATACCATCTATCTGCTTCCTTACTAAATCTTGGAATATATCCCTGAGTAATTACTGCAAGGGAAAAAGGCAAGTGGCCGATGAGCTTTAGCAGCTCTTTTGTAAAAACTGGGACAGCTTGAGAACATTTTTCTCATCCATTATTAAATAGTATTTTGGGACATTCATGTAAGCAGAAACAATACCTTTGGACCCAAGCTGGCACCCAGGCCACCAACATGAGATTATTTCTTGAAAAAAATTAAAGGGAAAGAAAAAGTGCAATGCAAACATTTTTATAAAAGAAAAGAAAAGGAGGAGGAAGGTGGGGCGGAGAGAGAGAGAGAAAAAAAGAAAAAGGAATCCTCCACTTCCCCTAACTCTTGTGAAGACCAGGGGAGTAGCCACCCATGCGTCTTTGGATTCTTCTTGAGGAGAGCGGCTCCCCTAGTACTGCTGTGTCTGATGCTGCTAGTATGGGATCCCTCTTTTCAGGTTTCTGGGTCTCCATCTGGCCAGCCGCAGCACATGCGCCACACTCATTCCTTCCTGCGGAGCACAGGCATGAAGGTGTGGCGTGCAGGAGAGGACTCACCCTTGGTTTCTCCCTGTGCTCCGAACCAACGAAGGTCTGTGTTGCCCAGCCACAGGCTTTCTGTTCCAATCACTCTTTGACTAGTGACCCTGTGAGGTCCCACTCTCCAGCCTCCACTGAAGAAGGCAGGACCATGAGCTGAGGAGAACCCGAAGAGCCACCACTGTGAGGAAGGCTCCAACTAACCAGTCTGGGGAGTCACTTGGCTCCAACTTCCATCACATATAAAAAACTTCATTGTGGAGGCTTTGGTCTGAATATAAAGGTAAATGTTATTTTTTAAAATGTTTGTGCAAAATTGACAGAATGATATAAAATGGAAAGTGAAAAATCACTCATAAGCCCATCCCTCAGAAACAGTCATAATTAATATTTTGGTATGTACCCAAATGACTATTTTTATGGCTTTCTATCTTTCCATCTAGCCAGCTACTTGCCTATCCATTTCTTCATTTATATACAAAAAAAAAAATAAGATGTTTTCTGTTCAAAAATGAGGTCATATAGACATAGCTTTTCATTTTTAAGAATATAGTATGTTCGCCTTCCTGAGTACACACAGACTTGTATCATGATTATTATATGAATCACATTTAATCTAGAAAAGGAAATTATTGTAACCTATTTAGCCAAAGGCAACTGAGCTTTCAAAAATTAACTTGTTATTCTATAAGGAAGACTAAACATTTCTTGAAACTCAAAAAAGTTATTAAAATAATATGATAATATTTTACCCGCCAGCAATAGAGAAGGTTTTTTAAAGATGTAACTGTGGCTTATGGGTATAATTCTGAAAAAATCAGAAACATGCTAAATGTCCAAAAATGGGGGAAGAGTTAAATAATCTATGATCTACCTGCTCAATGGATTATCAAAATATTCATTAATAGGCATTAAAAAGGATGTTTATAAAAATATATAATACCTTCAGAAAATATTTATGTTAATACGCAGGGAAGCGGAACATATTATGACTGGCTATAACTAAATAAAACAAACTGAAATAAAATATAAAGAAATAAAATGTGAAATAACACTCCCTAAAAGTTCAGCATAGACCTCCATGAAGGGTAAAACTAGAGGTAAACCTTTCTGGTCCTTTTATTCTTCTATATTTATCAAAATGTAATAATGAACATGAATTATGTTTATATATTAAATCACCTCCATGATAAAAAATAAAAATAAGGTGCTATTCTTTCATGTAGTCTTTCAAGACTGGTAACAGGTTTATGGGGATTCAGGTGCATGCTCTGGTCAGGCCCTTTGTCATACCAGGATACTCAACTGCCAGAGGGTCATGACCCACAAATCGGGGCACCTGTGTGGTCCAAGACTCTAGGGAGGCAAACCCAGCAGGCCTCATCCTTCACTGGCATCCTCCTTTTCCCCTGCTCCAATTCTCTGCATGAGCTGGGAAAAGGTTCATTCAGAGTCAATGTGGCAGGCAAGTAGTCTGCTCTGCTGAACAGCCTAACCTTATCAGTATGGTGGAGAGTAGCGTTGTGAGAACAAAATTAAAGTTGCACTTCTCATTAAAGCCCCAAACAGGGGAAACATCAAGACAGTCAAAAGCTGTAGAATAACATAATTGAAAGGGACCTTGAGAATTCTTGCCCTGTTTCTACCTTTTGAAACATCTTGACAAGGGATTTCACATCACCTCGAAGGCTAAAGCTGTCTATTGCCCAGGACATGACTGGATTGTTATTAAGAATATACCTCTACATTTTTGAAACCTATTGAGCCTGTTTCTATGACTCATCTCTTCTGTTCTTACCACTGAAGAAAGAGAAAGTGACAAAATGAAGTTAAAGAAAGCTAAACAGCCATTCTTGAGTTCTAGGCAAACTGATAACACTGCTATTTTGATATACATTTTTCTAATAAAAAATAAGACTGACAGGTACCTACGGCACAGAATAGTTAGCACATGGCCATTCTTTTCACTTCATTTCTTCTGTTGCCCTCAGCACTTTCTCATTCCCAGAATTTTCCCAGAAAAATTCTAAAACCCACTTCCTTAGCACAGAAAACCACTTTCGTAGGTTCAGAAGAGAGCTCATTATGAGAGCAGCCAGATAGCACAGTGGTTAAGAGCACAGACCCTCGGGCCAGGTTGACTTCCACCCGCCACCAGCTGTGTGATGTTGGACAACCACTTAATCTCTCTCTGCCTCACTGCTTTAGGTTGAATTGTGCCCTCCGAAAAGGTATGTTGAAGTCCTAAGCCCGGATACCTATAAATGTGGCCTTATTTGGAAACAGGGACTTTACAGATGAGCATTATGACTAGTGCTCTCTAAGAAGGAAGTTTAGACAGACAGACACACAGGAAGACAGTCACACGAAGACAGAGACAAACTGGATTATACTGCCACAAGCCAAGGAACACCTGGGCTACCAGAAGCTAAATGAGCCAAGGAAGAATCAACATGGTGAGCACGCAGGTTGCTCTGCTAAACAGCCTAACCTTATCCAGCATGATTTCAGGCTTCCAGTCCTCAGAACTGTGAGAGAATACATTCCTATTGTTCTAAGCCACACAGTTTGTGGTACTCTGTTACCCGCGGGCACAAGGGAAGGAACACAGTCATTATTTTTTTGAGTTAGAGTCTCACTCTGTCGCCCAGGCTGGAGTACAGTGGCACACCCCTGGCCACTGCAGCCTTGACCTGCTGGGCTCAGGCAATCCTTCCACCTCAGTCTTCCAAGTAGCTAGAACTACAGGCGTATGCTACCACACCCAGCTACTTTTTGATTTATTGTAGAGTCAAGGTCTCACCAAATTGCCGAGGCTGGCCTTGAACCCACAGGCTCAGGCAATCCTCTCACCTTGGCCTCCCAAAGTGCTGGGATTATAGGTGTGAGCCACCACGCCCGGCCCGAATACACTCATTAACGTAGGAAACATATTCAAATCACACCAGCAGATAATATGTCAACCACCCATTCACTTCATGGTACCATGAGTCAACCCTACCACTCACTTCTTTCTCCTTCTACCCAGTATCCAATCAGGAAGCCACCACACAGTAATCATACCTTTTTGCAAATTGGTCAGTTTCCTTCTTATTTCCACTTGCAGTGGCTTTGCTGAGTCCTTTCTCATCTCTGACAAAGGGTGCTCAACTGAGGCTCATCTCCGCCTTCAACCCATCCTTCACAGAGCCACCCAAAACACCCAGTGCAGAATTCAAAGGAACCAGGCTACATTTCTGACTTGGACTCTTTTTCCTTCTCAAGGGCTTGAGAACGCGCCATGCTCATTCACCATCCCTTCTGATGTTTGAGTTGAGTACTTTAAATGACTGCTCTCCTGCCCCCCTCCCCAGCTTCTATTTTTCAGGTACGGAGACAAGTAAGACCGTGAAACTCACTTCCGAAAGTCTGCAAGTAACTTGAGCATGTCTTCATTGGAGAGCTTATTGCTGTCTTGCCTGTATATGGCAGAAAATCTGGCATTTTTGTCAAGGTTTCCAGATGTATCCTTAAACAATGACCTGAAATAGCAAAGCAACATTTCTAAAATGAGATTTCCAAAAGACCAAAATAAATCTATCACTTAAGTCTGGTTTCTATGCAAAGGCTAATTATGGCTCCATTGGCTATGGCCAACAGAAATCTTATTATCTAAAAACATGGAAAACATTCATGAGGATAAGCACAACTAACTCAACTTCCACAGAGAACAGTTCCAGCCAACTGCTTGTTTTTAGCAAACAACCTACATGGTCAAAAGCTTAAGGTATAGGGACCAGAGATAAAGATCACAGCAGGCCTCCCTGGACTTCCACCCACTCCCGGCTGGAGGCACGTGGCCAGGCCCCCGAGTCCCAGCTGTGCAGCAGGAACTCCTGTCCCCCTGCCGGTCCAAGGCGGCTCCTCTCCAGCCAGCTGTTTCCTCTCTGTGGCTCCACTACAGGATTTTTCAAACTTGGGGCTTGCTTCTTTCTCCTTTTCGCCCCTTCCAATCCTCTTTGCCTCTGGACAACAGAGTAGGCCTGTCAACCTATCTCCCTGGCCATCTGTTTAGCAATCTCTACAGAAAAGACAAACAAGCCGTTCCTTACCTTGCCGCCCAAGCAAAGGGCATTCTGTACTGTCCGAGTCTTTGGCATGCCTGCTTGGCACTCTTTAGCACCTTCTGAGCCACCTTGAAGACATCAGAGTCGAGCCATGAGACACCGCGTCTCACTGGCAGAATTATGATCCAGAGAACCATCATCACACACTCACTAAACAAGCTCTTACTGCAGCACCAGATGCGTGGAAAAGCACACCTCGCGATAATGAATGCGGCTGCATTCACACTTCGTGCAGTTCTTTACTTAAGGCGCTCTCTAGGAGCGATTCTCACAGAATATAAAGTGCTGTTGCCAAATGCATGGCTTTTCTTTGACCTCTGAGGCAACAAATAGGCTTTTTCACAGGCTTTCCTACCTCTTTACGACTAAGAACTATTTATAAGCCCATTGAGTTATTAATAATTGCGATTGTTTGGTATTTATGCCAAACGATATCACTTTACCAAAATTTACATGGGAACACTAATGAAACCACTACACTTTCACAGTGCCTAATGTGTACTAGCTTGTGCAGATTCCCATAATTTGGGAGATGAGACATACTGATTTAAGACATGCTGATTTAAGTGAAGGCAGTGTTTTCAACTGCTGTAGTCTTGTTTTCTAAATATCAATTATTGGAGCCCACGCCTGCAATCCCATCACTTTGAGAGGCTGAGGCGGAAGGATTGCTTGAGGCCAGGAGTTCCAGACCAACCTGGATAGCACAGCAAGATTTCATCTCTACAAAAAATTCAAAAATTAGGTGTGGTGGCATGGCGAGCACCTGTGGTCCCAGCTACTCAGGAGGCAGAGGTGGGAGGATCATCTGAGCCCAGGAGTTTGAGGTTACAGTAAGCTAGGATTGCACCACTGTACTCCAGTCGGGTGACAAAGCCCGCTTCTGTCTCTAAAGATAAACTAATAAAAATTACTGTTATTTTCACTTCCTAATGGTCAGTTTTGGGCTGTTGTGTGTTGACTACTTAACCCTCTCGTATAAAGTGAAGCTTATTTGCTTTTGGTCTAAGACATATATGTATGACAGCTCCATTATTAATCAACTATCCCCCTATTAGCAAAGCAGGTATACCTAATTTTTCTAACTTTGCTTTGTACTACGGTAGTATCTTATTATCAAGGCAAAGTTTGATGGATTCAGAGACTTAGGAGTAGTGAGTTGTAGGCTCTCTGACATTATTGTACATCAAAGTCAAATCAATTTTGCAAAACATACTCAGCACCTGTAAACTAAAGTGTGCTCCGCCAACCTATAGCATTATCAGCATTGCTAGAAATGCAGAATCTTAGTTCCTGCCCAACCCTTCAAAATGAGAGCCTGCATTCTGACAAGACTCCTGCTAATCCATGTGCACCATCAGGTTTAAGAAGTGAGGATCTAGAAGATACAGGGGTAGATGACAGAACTGCCTGTCTCTAAGTCAATCTGAACCCAACTGTGTGACTCTGTAGGCTGCCACACCTCTCTGGGCTCTACTATCCTCACCTGAAAAATGGGGTGCTTGGGCTATACTTTCATGATCCCTTCCAGTTACAAAATTTTACAGTTCCACCATAATCGTGCTGTGAGAACTGCTGCCTTCACGAGTAAGCTGGAAAGCACATCTCAACTGAAACAGATGTCAGGGGATCCTCTGGTCCCCTTTCTTCAGTGGGATATGTCCTTGCCTTGGGGTGGCTTTGTGGGGTCTGGGCTGTATGCGATCATAGTGTAGAACAGTCTGCCTTCCTGGAGAGTCAACTTTACTCAAGTATTTCCAGGTTCGAGGTTTTTAGGTTCTAACATAATGAATATGTCATGGAGTAAAATATAGCATTTGCATAAAATGAAAAGCTAAAACACAAGGCCCTTTTTTTTTTTGAGTTGGAGTCTCACTCTGTGGCCCAGACTGAAGTGCACTGGCTGCTCCCAGTCACCGCAGCCTCGACCTGCTTGGGCTCCGGCGATCCTCCCGCCTCAGCCTTCCAAGTAGCTGAACTACAGGAGTGTGCTACCACGCCCAGCTAATTTTTTGATTTATTGTAGAGATGAAGTCTCACCAAGTTGCCCAGGCGAGTCTTGAACCTGCGAGTTCAGGCAGTCCACTCACTTCAGCCTCCCAAGGCATGGGATTACAGGCTGAGCCACTGACACAAGGCTTTAATAAGCCTTTCCTGCAGGAAGGAGGACTAAGCTCTCAGACTTACCAAGGGTACCAAGAAAACACAATACGTGTGAAGGTAAGACAAGTCAAAAGCAGATTTTTGCCCTTTGGGGTTTTCTCCCTCTTTCTTTTCCATTTTTCACATCAGATGTGTAATACACTGATGTCATAACAAGACTTGAGGGAGGCACATTTCACACGAGCATGAAAACCCGATCATCATGCTTATGAACCACAAAAGGAGTTTCTTTTCTTTCTTTAAAAAAAAAAAAATCTATGGTAGATGCCTACAAAGACTTTTCATAAAATTTCCTCCAAAATGAAAATTTCCTCCAAATGATGTTTTAGACCATCTTGAAAAACATGAAGAGAAAACTTCGAGAGACAGACAAATAATTTCACAGTAATATCTTTGCCAAAACTCCTGTGCTGATGTGAGATTGCTGGGCCTTAATTCCTGCTTGAATGTGATGCTTTGGAGGGGCAGGAAAATGAATGCATGAATAATGTACTCATGCATGAGCTACACACGCCATAAAGAGTGAAGAAGCAGCAGACTTCAACAGAGGCTCAGTGGACACCGGGAAATATACAGAGGAACGTTTTGCCTACAGCAACGTGATTTTTGCACCAGTATGAGCTGCCAAGTTTCCAAGAGTGCATGTGGCAGGCAGGAGTAACAAAGGTGGTGTATACAGGCCTTGGAAATGTGTTGCAGACACAGTTGGGGAGTAGAGCTTATCTTGGGCCTTCATTGATTATTAATCAAAACATAAAAGAACCAACAGAGCTTCTCATCCAAGGTTTTAAAGACTTGGTTAAAAAAAAATAAAGCAGTTTCTCTCCAGAGACCAAACTATGCAGCTTTTATCAGCCAAAAAGGCTTACTGTTTGAAATAATACGCCTGAGTAAATGGACTTTTACTTGACTGAGGCCGTAATAAATGATGATATTTTACATGCTTTTTGTGATTTATGGTGCCCACAGGACTGTCTTGTACATTATGTTTGATCCTGATACTGTTCCTTTGAGAAAGGCAGGGACAGGTAGTAACATCATCTTTCATCTACAGATGGGCCATCTGGGGGCCAGACAGGCGATGTGATTTGTCCAGAGTACACAGGTTGGTTAGGCAGGCAATACCCAGGTCTTCTGACTCCCAGGGCCTGTTTTTCAGTGACCGTTCTGCACCTTGATGGACACACCTATGATGGATGAGTACCCCTGAGTCCAGCTCAGTAAACTTCAGGCACAGCCTCCAGGGTCTCCACTCCTCCTGCTGACCAGTCCTTGGCCATGTATCCAGACTGTCTTCAGAAAAACACACACACACACACACACACACACACATACACACACACACACACACACACACACATATTTTGGAAAAAGAACTATACATATTGTAAAACTAGCAAGGACATCAGCACCCCATAGTTTACTCTAACCAGGTAGTGCAGTGTGCTAGAAAGTGACAGCCAAATGTCGTCTGGCCACACTAGCCATGAGACACTAAGTAGGTAACTGAACCTTTGAAAGCCTTGGTCTTCTAAAGTATGAGAGTGGAGTATGGGCTAGATGATGTCTAATATTTAATAACTACAGTATGCCCACACCCAGGTACTTCCCAAGTAATGAACACTCCTTTGAAAACACACCAAATATACGTCTTGTCTGTTTTCCCTCCTCTTCCACCTATGGCCAAGCCATCTCTACCATAAAACCCTGCCTCCTCTAACAAAAACCAGTAGACCTGAACCAATACAACTAGCCAGATCATCTGAGCTAGGGGCATCTCTTAGTCTCCAGCCTCATATATAAGTATAAATGGATCAAAATATAATTCCAGAACCCAAGAGGCGCACCAGCAAGTAGAATAAACTGACTGACTACCACGTATCTATAACTTTTAATGGCAGAAAGTTTACTAATAAGCCAGCAATTCCTTTGCAAATTATTTTAAGATGTCAGATTAGACTAGCAAAATATTCTATTTATACATAGGACTACTTTTCATTAAAAAAATCAACACATAAAGAGTGAACTCATGTAGCATTCTCTACATCTTTTAGACTATAAATACAGCTTATGTTTGATTTTTGTCAAGTATTTCTATTTTGACATGAAGTCTCCTTTTCAGATTGCTTTGTATCATCACCAAGAATAAAAGTCATACATACCTTAGAAGAGTCTGAACTTTTCATATACGGCTCAGCACAATGCGTGATGCTCCCCTGAAGGACTTTTTCAATTCTAGCCACAAGAAATATATCTTGATGAGGACATGTGACTGAAAATATTCCCTAGAGGACAAACAATTTTCTTTGGTAAGTACAGCTACAGCTGCGTTCAACAAATCCCATGAACATTCAAACAACAAAGAACAGTGAAATAATACAACTAGTAAGAAACAACCAGTGACAAACTAGTTAGCTAATCAACAGTTCAATACATACTCAAAAAGTCAATTTGGTTGGGTGGAGACTAAGAGAAAGTTTAGAAAGAAGAAAGGAGAAATTAGAAGCCACTTATTTCTCGCCTTGCTTTTACTGTCTAATTATAAACACTGCCAATATAGTTAACTGCCTAATTTACCCCACTAGTGCACTGCAAGTTCTCATTTTGGTGCTTCTGATGTATTCACACAATCTGCAAGGTAAGCCCGAGCAGGACGATCGCTGGCTCACATGCCTCACCTGCTTTGGATACTGCATGGCAGCTTCGTGAAGGATGCCCTGGAGGACAGACGGGCTCTGCCCACTGCCGTTCATCAGAGCTGGGGATGTGGTGGCCAGCATCTGCCTCACTGAAAAATGGTTCAGGTCCACGTGGAAGTCAGCAGAAATCTTTCGGTTGTATTTTATGTCAAACAGGGATAGAGTAACAAAGAAAGGCTCTACCTGAAAAAACAAAGCAGCCCAGATGATCACTGTGGCTCAAGTGGTGTCGGGGAAAAAAGAATGATGCTGTCAAAGGACAAATGACAAGACCTATTAATGACTGTTGTTATCAATTACTACTAAATAAAGGGGAATAGTCTCATCCCTTTTCATGCACAGAATTAGGGAACCAAACATTTTAAGAAATAAAACAGTATTTTTATCTTTATGTGCTTTGCTACTTATTGTATACTCCATGGAGAACTGACAGCTGCCTTTCCTCAAGCATCTTAGATGAAATCCGTCTCCTGAACACTGAGCACAAACCCTTTATCACAAACATCCTGTCCCTGCCAGCTAAACAGTCTCCATATCCTGACCCAAATACTACATCTCTTTGATACCAGGATCTAGGATTTCTCATCCAGACTACACTGTAAAGGCACACCTGAAACCTAATTATTTTTTAAAACTTTATTTGTAAAAAGAAAAATTACATTTGTAGTGGGTCCTTCTTCATTTTCAGCAACACAGCATTGCAAATTGAAAGATAAATCATTGCACTTGACAAGAATTCTTTTTCCAAACTTCTCTTCAAATGGCTTCACTTCTGGCTCAGCTGATGAGAAGTCAAGCTTCTTTAAAAGGAAATGTAAATAGGTAAATATATTATACTCCTACTGTTAAAAAAAAATCTCATTATAAATGTATCTAAAGGAAACAGCCTAAAATATGGAAAAGCTATATGCACTTACTCACAAGTGTTATTATTTTATAATAAGTCTATATAGTTTATAATAGTTACCTATAGTTTAGAATAATGATCAAGTAAATGATAGGATATCTACTCAATGGATGACTATACAAAGCTTAGATATTCTGGTTATGAACAACTCAAGTGTCCATCAGCAGATGTGTATGGATACATAAAATGTGATCTACATATACAGTGGAGTACTAGTCAGTCAAGAAAGAAGAGAAATTTTGACACACGCTACAACATGGGTAGACCTTAAAAACACTATGCTAAGTGAAAGCAGTCAGTCATAAAAGGACAAATACTATATGATTCAACATTTATGAAGTTCCTAAAATACACAACTTCAGGGAGTAGAAAAGAAGTTACCAGGGGATGGGGAGAAGGAGGAATGAGGAGTTATTGCTTGGTATAGAGTTTAAGTTTGAGAAAATGAAAAAGTTCTGAAAATGGATGGTGGTAATGGTTGTAAAGAAATGAAAATGTATTCAATGCCACTGAGATATACAATTAAAAATGATGAAAATGTTATGATTTTTAACCAATATAATCAAAATTGCCAACACATACACACACACACACACACACACACACACACACACACACACACACACACACACGGTTATGAGGTCTGTGAAGAAATCACAGAAAAATACTAAAAGTTAACTGAGAAAAGAAGGTCTGTATTTGGGACTGAGCCTGGGCTAGCTGAGAATTATCACTGACTCCCAGGCATCTGCAGTGATGCTGGTTACTTTCTAATGGTTATTTTAACAGGTAAGTAAATTATAAATTCCTTGTGAACTTGAGAATGTCTTTGGATAAATCACCCTCAATTTTCAACACTCTATTGAATATCATATATTTATGATATATTTATGATCATAGGTTGTTTTTATTTTGCCTTTCCCCTGAATTGTCTATATGAATTGTCTATACTGCTTGTCAACCTGAAATAAACAAACAAATAAACAAATAACCCCATCAAAGATTTTTATTCTCCATACTTGATTTTAAATTTTAAGTATTAAAATGGTTCTTACCTGGGCATCTGGGTCCAAGTAAAAAAGTTTGACTCTGCTTTCACTTTTCAGCTTGATTTCTGCTTCTCTGGTATTCTGAAAACAAGGTAATTAAAAATCACATTTAACCAAAAAGTCCTTTTCTTACAGAAGTGTCCAAATATGTTTAAAAGCTGTCCCATCCTGAAGGTTCAAGCTGCGAGAAAACTCTGCTTCACCTCGGAGAGGTGGCTGTGTGTGAATAAGCAGGCATCCACCATGGAGTATGCAGCACACAACGTACGCGCTGTGAGGGGGAAAAAGTAGTTAAGATGTGATCCCTGCCGTGATGAAGCTGACAGCCATCTGTAGAGCAAAAAACCATACAAAGAAAAGAGAATAATAAAGCACTTATCGGTCAATAAAGGATAAAGTAATGGAATATATGGAGGGCTTTGAATGAAGGGGCAGACTTGAGATGGCAAAAAGGAGGAAACATGAATATCCCAGGCTCAATGAACAGGATGCACAACCCAGACACTGAGGATGGAAGTGAGCCCAGATGGTAGAAAGGATTTAATAGGGTCCACTCTAAGACTGGGCACATGACAGGGAAGAGGAAAGAATACATTTTGAATGGTAAGATAGAGGGAACCACTGCCTATATTGGAGGACAAGATGCTGATTCATTCAATAAACACTCATTAAGCATCTCTTATATGCTAGGCACTGGGGATACAAACATGAATGAACAAAGTCCTTACCCCGAAGGAACACCAGAGTATCTACAGGTAATAAGAATGACACAAGAGAGCGGAAGGTTCAGGGGAGTCCACATGGAACAGGGGGTGATTGCTGGGGAAGACTTCCCAAGAGGGAGGCCCATCTTGAAGGACAAGAATGTTTGGACAGGACAAGAGAGAAGGGCATTCTCGGGAAGGTACTGCAGGTGCAGAGGGACCAGTCTCACCTGAGCAATGACCGGAGTCACTCATTACGACGGAAAGGTTAGGCATAAAGGAAAAGGTAAAGAGGAATAAGGTGGGACTTGCCTGCTAAGGACTGGGGCTCAGAACCCCAAAGATCCTGCAACATTTTAAGCATGAGAATAAAACAATGAGTTCTGTATTTCAGAAGCATCACGTAGGTAGGGCTGAGGCAAGGGGTTAAAAGGGGTAAGAAAAGAAGGCCTGTGTTGTCTCTCTTGGGTTATCGAAAGTTTCCCAGTCCCATAGCAAGGCCCACAACAAATCCCGCATTTCCAGCCTGCCAGTCTGCTGAATCCATTAATGAGACGGACAACTCAGGGAGGAGAGCAAATCTATGGAAGAGATAATGAATAAAGTAGAGTGTGGAGATGCCTGTGGAATTTCCAACTGGAAACGTCCAGTAGACAGCCAGAGGGATGGAACTGGAGCCCAAGGCAGACAGAAATGCTGAAGTTACAGACTTGGAACATCAGCAGAGAGGTAGGCATGAAAGCCTTGGGGGAGGATGAGATTCTCTGAGGGAGAGTGTGAAAGTGAGTCTGAGGACAGAATCCCAGGGGCCTAATGTTGAAGAGGTAGAGAGAAAAAGAGAAGCCACTGAAAGAAACAGACAGGTGGTGACTGGAGATGTGGGATTAGGAAACAGAAAGAGAGAGGGGGTTTCCAGACATTCACAAGCTAGAAGTCATCTCTGTCCTCATTAATTCTCATGCCTGGGGCTTCCAAATCTCCTGTTCTTTTAGTCAGTCAGAGCTCTCTGTTACTCTCAATCTCCACAATTAAGACTATGGAGTCAGCTACAGATTTAATGCAATACCCATCAAATTACCAGGAACATTCTTCTCAGACCTAGGAAAAAACAACACAGGAATTCATATGGAAACACAACTGACCAAGAATAGCCAGAACAATCCTCAGCAAAAAAAACAAAAACAAAGCAAGTGGTATCACATTACCAGACTTCAAACTTTACTACAATAATCAAAACAGCTTGGTATTGGTACAGGAACAGGCATATAGATCAATGGAATAGAAATGAGATTCCAGAAGCAAAACCTCAATTTCTCAACCAACTCATCTTCGACAATGCCCCCACCACCTACCACTGGGGAGAGGAGAACCTATTCAGTAAATGGTGCTGGGAAAATTGGCTGATCACACGCAGAAGACTCAAACAGGACCCCTATCTATCTCCATACACAAAAATTAACTCTAAATAGATCAGAGACCTAAATGTAAAGCCTCAAACCATAAGAACCTTAAAAATGAAGGACATACCCTCATGGAAATTGCAACTGGCATCCAATTCCTGAACAAAACCCCAAACCCACAGGCCATAAGAGAGAAGATAGACAAGTGGGACTTCATTAAACTGACAAGCTTCTGCAAAGCCAAAGAAACCATCAAGAGAGCAGGGAGACAGCCTACAGACTGGGAAAAAGTATTTGCCAACTCCAGGTCTGACAAAGGCTTAACATCTTGGATCTACAAGGAACTCAAACGTGCTGAAAAGGAAAAAACAGACACTCCTCAAAGGAAGACATCCGAGCAGCCAACAGACACATGAAAAAATGTTCAACCTCACTAATCATCAGGGAGATGCAAATCAAAACCACACTGAGAACCTAACTCCAGTCAGAATGGCCATTATCAATAACTCAAAAGATAACAATTGCTGGAGAAGGTGTGGTGAAAAGGGAACACTTCTACCCTGTTGGTGGGAGTGCAAACTAGTACAACCTCTGTGGAAAACAGTG
>NW_007257738.1:240649-248719 GCF_000164805.1 Carlito syrichta | reverse complement strand
CGGTGCCTGAACGAAGCATATTTGTATACCTAACCCTTAACTGTACCCCACAATATCATAATAAAAAATATTGATTAAAAAAAAAGACTATGGAGTCAGAATAAAATGTCCTCTGTCATCTGCTACTTTCTCCAAAGACATGAGTCACATCTCAGCACTTGATGGGGCCCTGACAGCCACAGTCGAAAAGGCATCTTGTCTTCTCTGCTGGTGGCTGAACAAGGTCTATTATTACATTTCTAATCAAGGATAATGAGTATCTAAAGTATCTTCTTCTAATTTTCTCAGTCATGCAGTTGTTATAGATCCTTAGGAATGATCTAAACTACCATGACTATATTTAGCCAACCGTCTTTGTCGAAATGAAATGACCACCAGAATGCTAACAAAGAAACTGGGTCCTAGTTTAGTCATTAACTAGCTGTGCCAGCTACTTAGCTTCCCGGGATTCCTCTTTTATTGCTCAGGAAAAGTGCTGAACAAGATGATGGCTCAAGTCTCTTGCCACACAAAGCTTACCCTGATGCTATCAATGGGAGGCTGTGGAGGTGAAGGGGCATTCCTACAACCCTTCTGTTCATGCTTCCAGAGCATGAAAGTGTGTGCCCGCAGCTGAGGCAGGCCATCTCCACATGTGGGATGGGACCACTTCATTTTACTCCCTTTTGCCCATTGCCTTTTCTCAATTCTCACAACAAAGGAGCCAGAACATGTGCAAGTGGGATCTACTTAACTGAACCCAAAGAATCTGCTTTCTATTATATACTGCCTGTAACATTTCTGAACAAAACCATCAGTACTAGGTGCTGCAAGCTACCACCAGCAGAAACATATTCTACTTCTGAATCATCTGCTTGAGCCCTTCAACAAAGGCAAATACTGTACTGTGATCTCAGATGCCAGAGCACAGCCATGGGTTCCTGATGTAGATGCAGTTCCTTGTGCCTTTCTGAAAGATGCTTGTTCTGTCAAGTTGACTGTGCTAGGAGATGAGAAATGAATAAAGCAAGAACAACTGCTATGAGCTCCATGTAATTAGAGGACAAATAGGAATGCAGACATATTAAAAGAAGTCAACTACAAGCCAAAACAGACACAAAGCATTCTGATGTTGCCACTGAAACCAAACAAATATATTTTTCACTAGAGAAAAAGCTAGTGTTTATTGATAATAGCCAACATCTACCTGGTAGATATTATCCTACGTGCCCATTTAAATTCTATATGACCTTGGGAGGCAGGTACTAATATTATCCTTGATCATTAAAAGAGAAGATATGAAGGTATATGGTTAAGTATTTGCCCAGAGTTCCACAACAAGAAATAGAAGCCTGGCTTCTAACTCAGGCTGTCTGGTTTCAGAGCCCAGACTCTTAACTATTATTAAACAAACCAACAAACAAAATGTCAAGAATATGGACAGGCAAGCAGAGAGGAAGGAACCCCAAATGGCAAATGAATATATGAAAATATGAAAAAAATCACTATTAACCAGTAAAATCTAGACCTATTAACCAGCAAAATCTAAATTAAAGCATGGTAAAAACCCATTTTACATTCCTCTAGTGAGGATACAGAGAAATAGGAATGTGAATTGTTATAATCTTTTGGGACAGAAGCCTGATAATATAGAAAGCATTAAAAACACAATAATCTTTGACCTAAAAATTCCCCTTTGGGGAATGTCTCCTACCAAAATAAGAGAACAAATATTTAATGCCATGTTGTTTATTGTGCACTGTTTGTAGAGGCTGTAACTGAAAACAACCTAATTGTTCATTAATAGGGAGATGACAATAAATCGTACAATATTCATAGTTGGAATATTATGCAACTTAGTTTAAGGTGGATTATAAGCTCACTAAAAAAATACTACACCAAAGACTACATAGTTGAGCACTTTTCCAAGTGACAGAAACCAGCTCTGTCCTTAAAATAACCTGTGGTCAGTCTATATTGCAGCAGTAGGAAGAGCAGACTGGCTTTTCCCCAAACACCCTGTTGCCACCTCCCTGCCCACAGCCTGTTGATGACTCTGGGTTCAGTGAAGAGAATGAGAGAAAAATGGAGAGAAAACAGACAATGTCAGAGCCATTCTCTGTAGAAACTGGCTCAGAAGTCAAGGAAGAGATTGACTCATCTATAACAAAGACTGTTCCCCCACCCCAGCCCATCCCGTAAACTCTAAGTTCAGTCACACCCTGACAATGTTTTCTTCTTTGTCTTAAGAAACAGTTATGCAGTAGGTCGACACTGGGGTGGCCCTGAGACTCCAACTCAAAAATAGAAATTAAAAAAAAAAAAAGAAGCAGTTATGGACCAAATGCTCAACAGTTTCCAGAAAGTATGCTGTAGGTTTTAGGCAGATTCTGTCTGTGGCTTACATTTATTTGTGAGCAGATAAAACAATCTCAAGTCAAAGACTATGGTCAACAACATCTTATTTTGAGGATGAGTTATCAGAAAAATATTGTGTATTCCTATTCCTGTTGGAACAGGAAGACTTAGCAAAATCTTTGAGGTCTGAATATGTACTCTTTAATTTATTTTCATTACTTCCAAGATATGTAACTCCCCAGGTATTCACCTGTATCACCAAGCTGTAATAAAGCATTAGAGAGTAAACAGGCCCAGAAATGTCATGCCAGCTGACCTCACAAACCTAACGCTAGCCAGTTCCTTTGTACTATACTGCAATGATACCATTTTCTGAACTGGGACATAGAAAAGGAAGCACTTATTTACAGACTTGGTTCTGAAAATTCCGAAAAAGGTGTCTGCGAAACCACCTGGATTCTGACAAGTTCTGCTGAGCTTGGCTCATGATCCTTACTTCAATAAGACTATAAAGTCTGAGACACATACTTTCTCCTGTGTTCAACTGTGGAAGGCTCACCCAGAAAGATAAGTTCATTCTCTAAAAAGAAGTTATAAGAGAACAGAATGTAAGTAAATGTGGATAAACATGAAACTCTGCTTCTCTCATAGAACCACCTGGGGACACCAAATTGAGAGGAAGCTGCCAATTTTTGAGTACAAAAAAAGCTCAAAGACAGAAAAACTGGAAAAAACATAAGGTGGGAACGTGAGGGTTTTCTTCGTACTACCTTTACACTAGGAGGTGACATATATGCTCCAATGTCATAAGATAAAGATGGCCAGAGAAATAAATTATTAAATAACTACTAATGGTTTACAATCTGATCATATTACCACTTGGCTTTCTAGAGAAGAAACTAATGAACTTGAACTACAGTTTGTATATTTAACAGAAGTATTTATAAGACTGATGCTATATATCCTGCTATATTTACAACAAAAATTCTTTGGCTCCATATTAGACAATAGAAGGAAAAGGACAGGTTTTAGGTTAGATACAGTGTGTTCCCTAAAATGAAAACAATAAAGATGTTCAGAACTAAACGTACAAACATAAGCTCCAAGAATATACAAAATATTCTGAAAACTTAAGTCCCTATCACTCATACCATAAGGAATGGGCTCTTCCATAATATTCCAGAATGAGACATCGGTTATTCTGAATTAAAACAACTTCCTGTTGGTCATATCCTGTTTGGCTCTGTCTCAGGCATCGTGGAAAACAAAAGCTGGGGCAACAGGATGAGGGGGGCAGAAAGAGGAGTTGACCAGAGACCAACATGATATTAAATGACACCTTCAGCCACCTTCTGCCCTCCTCCTTTCTCGGCATCATACTTAACTGTGGCCCAGCCTCCCAGCCTGACCTTTCTTGCACCTTCCTTCCCTGGTATTGACCTCTTTTCTCTTCATCCCGACTTTTCTCTTCATCTCTCCTCGCACAGCTCTCCCCGATCCCACTCCCTACAGACTTCAGTCTCCATTCTGTAACCATGAAATCCATGCCTCCTAAAATAAGATGACCAACAGTTACTCGTCAACTTCTCTGCCCTCTCAACAGGTACAAATAATTCCCTCCCCAGATACACTAGAGGGATGATAAACAGCCAGAATCACACTCTTGCTCAGGGCCCTGGATTGTGGAGGGACCAAGATTTGGGCACAGGTCTTCTCTTAGTGCCTGGGCCCCTCACAATGACACCACTGAGTAGGCCATTAAGGCAAAGCCCAACACAGCTCCCAACACGCCTGAGGGCAGCAGGCTGAGTGAAAGGCACTACAAGTCGATTTTCTTCATTCTTTCTCCCTTCAAAAAATTACCTCCTGTCTCTTTCTACCTTCTCCAATAAAAGAGTTTTTAAAACACCTGAGAGCTAGGGGAACAAAAACAAAACAGTAAAGCCTCTAATAGTGATGTGTTTTTCAGGTGTTGTCATGATCCACAGTAAGAAATATGTTATAATATTCTCAACACAAAGATAAATGTTTGATAGGATGGCTATCCCAATCACCCTGATTTTATCATCGCACATGGTATTCAGATATCAAAATATCCCAGGAACCCCCAAAATATGTACAACTGTTATATGTCAATGAAAACAAACATATATAATAGCACACTAAAAAAAGGTATGATTTACATAACGACGCAGTACAGATGCATGCTATAAATTTGAAATGATATCTATCATTATTAAAGGCAGTGTACTTTCCACATTCTCTTCAATTCTATTCCATTTACATTTTTTTTAAATGTGGGTCACATAACGTTTAGTTAAAGAAGCCTGAATAAAGAGTACAAACTGATTCACAAAATAGTCAAAACTAACTGATGATGAAGGAGGCCAAAATAATGGGGGTATCTATCAGCTGGGAGGGCACACAGGACAGTCTGCTAGAATGCTGGGAGTGCTCTAGACATCAATCTAGGGGATAGGTAAGTCACTGTACAAATGTGAACTCCATCAAGCTGCCCAATTCATGCTTGAGCATTTTGCTCTATGTAAATCATACCTAAGTAAAAAAAGGAACACCAAAAATAAAAACAAAATAAAACGTAAGAAGTGAGTATTGAAATTGATTAAACTGATTTCACGAGCTAAAATGGCTTCGGCTAACTCGGTTGTAACCCACAGTCTAAAAATACTTCTAAATATGTTACATTTTTTAAAAACAATAAAAACTTAAGTTAAAAAAATATATACTTATAAAAAATATATGTACACACATGGGTACGCATGTGTGTATGTACAAATACCACGGTGCCAAAAAATGTATACACATTTTAAGAGATGTTATCTATGTATCACTTCTAGTTCACCAGAATCAGAAGTGTTTGGATGCTGATGGTAACCACTTTGAGCACTTCTAGTAATTGCAGAAGTCAAATGTGACTTGCATTCATCTTTTGTATTGGTATATTGAATATTTGAATTTTAATACAGCTTTTCCTTTCTTAAAATGTGTATACTTTTGGGGGCACCCTCTGTATATATGTATGTATATGTGTATGTAAACATAAAATCTCCCTGGGTCTTAGGCTCAAGCAGTACGTACTGAATATTATACTGGCCAAGCAGTGAGAGAAGACAGGAGGGAACAACTCCTGTATGTCTTCATAGGAAAAAATACAGATTTATAATTCATCAACATTAGGCTCAAATAATATGAGTCTTCTCCTCAGTAACCATCCTCTTCACCCAATAACAGAAACTTACTCACTGAATTCTAGATTTCATCACACATATTATCTGCATCAACAAACTAAAACCCAAACAGGTTCAAACATTTTGTTTTGAGAAATTATGAATCCCCAAACATCTGGAAACAAAAAAGCAAATCTCAAAGTATGATACATGGAGGTTCATAACACAAAAATACTAACACACAAGTCAAAGCTCTTTCCAGACTGGGAGGAGGTGGCAATAGTGGCACTAAAGTTAGCTTTAATAGGCAGGTGCTAAAATGATACTGTGGTAACAGACAAGTCCTAAAGAAAAACAATGCTCTAAAGTCCTAACCAGGGAGGGAGACTTTATATTTGAAAACAGTCGTGTTGTCTTAAAGTAAAGGTCAATGCTGAATGTTAGTCTATTTATAATCCTATATAGATAAACCATGTTTCTATTATAGTACTTAAGATGTGGGTGTTTAGGGTCACCATTTCACTGTATTACCAAAAAAAGAATAGAAAAGGCAGAAACAGAGTAAATGTAGAGGGCTAGAAGACAAAGATATTCTCTCATTTAAAAAAGAACCATTCTTAGACGCACGCAAGGAGACAAGTACAAGGATAGTCACTGTAGCGTTGTTTATAATAGAAAAAATGAAAATAATAGGACAGCTAAAATAAAATGTCTATACAGTGCAATAAAAGGGGCAGACTAGATCCATCTACAAACTCAGATGGTTCTCAAAAAGAAGGCTGAATTCTCAAATGTTTTAAAGCAAGTGCAGAATAATACACACAGTATGCTAGCATTTATATAACAGTTTTAAACATGAGGGGAACCTCCCAAAACAGAATTTATTTATAAAAAATTGTGTATTTACCCTTACATGTTTAAACTTCAGTTTCAAAGTACTTTCAAAGTACTCTCTATTTAATATAATACACCTATTGAGACAATTTTCCACTGCACAAAATAGATTTAAAAAAAAATTTTTTTTTATTTCAATAGCTTTAGAGGCTACAAATAGTTTTTGATTAGGGCTTTACGTGTATCCTCCATCCCGTCTGTGAACACTGTGAAATACTATTCAGTCATCAAAAAGAATGAAACAATGTATTTTGCAGCAACTTGGATGGAATTGGAGAACATTATCCTAAGTGAACTAACTCAGGAACAGAAAACCAAACACCACAACATCTCACTTCTAAGTGGGCGCTAAACTAAGGATCCACAAAGACATCAACAACGGTATAATGCCAGGCTCGTGGCTCAGCCTGTAATCCCACGCCTTTGGGAGGCTGAGGTGAGGGGATTGCTTCAAGGCTGGGGTTCGAGACCCGCCTGGGCAACTTGGCGAGACCTCATCTCTACAATAAATCAAAAATTAGCCGGGCGTGGTAGTGTGCGCCTGTAGTTTCAGCTACTTGGAAGGCTGAGGCGGAAGGATCGCTGGAGCTCAGCAGGTGGAGGCTGCGGTGGCCAGGAGCAGCCACTGCACTCCAGTCTGGGCAACAGAGACTCCAACTCAAAAAAAATAATAATAATAAGAAAAAGTAAAAACAAAACAAAACAAAACAAAAAAACCCCACCTTACCTAGCAGGGTAAGCTTGTGCTAAAAGGGGCCTGCCCTCCAAAAGATAATTCTGGATTATTGGGGGGCACTCCCCATACAAAATCACACCATATATATCATGATGATAAGTTTATTTGTAAAGACACAAAAACAAAATGGAAGTAAAACTTATGATACTGCTTGCTTTCGATTGCCATTGTAGAAAAAAAAAAGAGAATGGGAACAGTACAATATTTAAAAAGAACAACTATAATGAATGCTTTATCTCTTTCAAAAAAATATGGAGGTTAAAAAGACAGCATCATAACAGAGATTGAATCTGGGTGGGGGCAGTATGGTTGCTTTGTACTCCTTTGTGCTTTTCAGTAACTTTTGAGTTTCTCAAAATTGTAAAACATAGGTATAGCTTTTTGTCCCCCATTGAGAGCGACCCAGAAACAATGTCCATAACTCAGGCAAGCCCTCTTTGGTACAGTGGCAAGATTACCACGTCTATCCTCTTGGGAACTGTGTCTACTAACTTGACTGTGGGAGAGCACATATGTTAACATAAGAAGTACCATGTTATTATGAGAACACATACTGTGCATTTTGGCTCTTTCGTCAATACTTGTGGTGCCGTATTAAATATTATTAGGAGCCGGGCTCGGTGGCTCAGCCTGTAATCCCACGCCTTTGGGAGGCTGAGGTGAGTGGATTGCCTGAGCCCGCGGGTTCGAGACCCGCCTGGGCAGCGAGACCTCATCTCTACAATAAATCAAAAAATCAGCCAGGCGTGGTAGGGCATGCCTGTAATGCCGGCTACTTGGAAGGCTGAGGCGGAAGGATCGCGGAGCCGGGCAGGTCAAGGCTGCGGTGGCCGGGAGCGGCCACGGCACTCCGGTCTGGGCGACCGAATGAGACTCCAACTCAAAAAAATATATATATATATTATTAGGGAAAAA
>NW_007257738.1:225919-240629 GCF_000164805.1 Carlito syrichta | reverse complement strand
AGCGGACGGAACCTGGTGCCAGCGGGCGCCTGTCGGTGCCGCCGCTTCAGCTCAGATGGAGTCGCCGGGGCGCCCAGCTGGCGACCCCGACTCGCGTCGAGACCAGGCGATGCCGAAGGCCTGTGCGGATGTGACCGGCATTTGCAGTCGGCTGGCTCGGAGGAAAGCGCGTCACCCCAGACTGGGTGGGCCTGGCCCACTCAGCTGAAGCCCTTCGCGCGGCCGCAGCGCCCGCCGAGAAGCCCCTCGCCCCAGGGCTCCCAGCCGGACGCTTCTGGCCTGCACGGCAGGTCTCGCACTCAAGACTCCAGGGTCGGCTCTCAGTTGC
The DNA here is from genome assembly GCF_000164805.1 of Carlito syrichta. Classification (NCBI taxonomy): domain Eukaryota; kingdom Metazoa; phylum Chordata; class Mammalia; order Primates; family Tarsiidae; genus Carlito; species Carlito syrichta. The sequence continues at coordinate 240,301 of NW_007257738.1, read as the reverse complement.
CAAGCAGGCCGCCCTGCGACTTCAAGCCTGACAGTCACGTGGGCCAGTTGCTTGCAATGCATACATGGCCTGAGCCCGCGGGCTCGAGACCCGCCTGGGCGGCGAGACCTCGTCTCTGCCATCAATCAAAAAATCAGCCGGGCGCGGTGGCGCAGGCCTGTGATTCCGGCTCCTCGGAAGGCTGAGGCGGAAGGATCGCGGAGCCCGGCAGGTCGAGGCTGCGGTGGCCGGGAGCGGCCATGGCACTCCAGTCTGGGCGACCGAGTGAGACTCCAACTCAAAAATATATATATATATATTATTAGGGAAAAACACTATTTAAAGAGTAATAAAAGTAACACTTCATATTCAGGTCAGAAAATAGCAGTCATCATGTTATCGTTATGATTTCAACATATTCCATTCTACACGAACTCATGAAATGAGAGCAATTTCAATAGCATTCAATAAAGATCAGAAGATTTAAGATGGCGTTACCTTGACAAGTTCTGGCAGGTAGCTATCTAAACCGGAACCAGAACCTTCCAATTTGCTTTGTTCGTCATCTAAAATGGCAAAACAGGTAACCTGAGTCACTTGTAATTCAAAGTATTATATTTAAAACAGGAGGAGGAAACGTTTCCCTCAGGTGCCCTCAAACACAGTGGTTCTCAACTCTGAACGCACACTGAAGACACTTGGGGAACTTAGAGAAAATACTGAAGCCCAAGCCCAGTGCTGAGAGTCAATGCTATAGCTGGTATAGCATAGACACTGTCTAACTGATACTAACTGTGAATAGCCCTCATGGACCACCCAGATCCCTGAGAAGTCAGACCTCCCCAGGGCCTACCCCAGGCCAACTCAATCAGGATCTTTGATAGGATCAAAAAACAGTATTTTTTTTTAAAGCTTCCAGACACTTCTAGCGGGTGGCCAGGATTGGGAACCACCTAAGGGCTTGGAACATAACATGAATTGTCAAGAACATCTCCAGACTTTTCTTACCAAATTAACCTGAGGTCCTCACCCATTCTAACTTTGTTTTCAAAATTCCAAAGGATCTTATTAATGATAATAATAATAATAACTATTACTAATGTTTTCTAATTCTATGCCAGGTACTTGAGATACACTTTCTTATTTATTTACTCTTCCCATCTGACCAACAAGTTTTGTTTCTCTTCCTGTTTTACAAGCGAGTACACAGAAGTTCAAACACATAAGTAGTTTGCCCAAGATGACACAGCTGAAATGGGACTCAAACCCAGCCCTTCTCTCTGCCCTCAGAGCTGTACTTCTTCCCACTACACAGTTTCCATCTAACAGGGAAGTAAGTTCTAATGTGACAAAATATTTGCTGACAGGCTATCTGTGAAGAGCTCCGAATTGTCTTGCCTCTCATGTACTTGTGCAACACAGATCTCCTTCCTAGACCTGCCTGGCAAAATAAAGCCACCCACAGAGGTGTGTGCCCCTGGGGGAAGCGCAACCTACCCACCTTCATGAGCGTCTCCATTTCGCTTTTCTTGCATTGCGGCTTCAAAGTTGAGCTGGAGAATCTTGTTTAGGACTGTGATCCACTCCTCCATTTCTACTTCACTGTCTGCTGCCAGAAGGTAACTACTTTTGTCCTGCATCTTGAGCTCAAAAGCAAAACGCCTGACTTTGTTGTTCTGGAATGGAAAAAAGGATAGAGAGACACTTGTTAAAAGAATTAGAAGCCGGGCTCGGTGGCTCAGCCTGTCATCCCGCGCCTTTGGGAGGCTGAGGTGAGTGGATTGCCTGAGCCTGTGGGTTCGAGACCCGCCTGGGCAGCGAGACCTCATCTCTACAATAAATCAAAAACAAATCAGCCGGGCGTGGTAGTGCATGCCTGTAATTCCGGCTACTTGGAAGGCTGAGGCGGAAGGATCGCCGGAGCCCAGCGGGTCGAGGCTGCGGTGGCCGGGAACGGCCACTGCACTCCAGTCTGGGCGACAGAGTGAGACTCCAACTCAAAAATAAATAAATAAAAGAATTAGAACTATCTTAAAATAATTCCACTTGTTTGCTGGTGGGTGTTATCTCACTGCATTTCGGACCAAGCTGTTTAAAACCGCAAGCCCCCTCCCCCAAGAGCCCCCATCACTAACCACCTGCTCTGCCTTAGTTTCTCCACAGCTTCATTTTTCCAACTGAGTCATTACCTATTTTACATATTTGTTATAGTTACTGTCTGCCTTGTCCAGTGAAATAGAAACTCCCAAAGGGCAAAGATTTGTCCTTTCTGTTCAGTGTAATATCCTCATCGCTGGTACACAGTGGGCACTTGAAAAATATTGGTTGAATGAATAAAGTTTGATAAAATTTTCATATTCCTTTAGCTTCTATTTTTTTTAAAATCAAGTAGTGTGTGGTATTACATTTTTAAAAGCAAACCACTGCCTGTCAATATTTGGCTTACTTATGTATAGCTTTCTCATCATGAATCCTGGAGACACCCTGTCTCTGGCCTTGCCTCATTCCTCCAGTTTTTATGCCTGAGAGATAGTGACAGGCTCAAGGTACAAAACAGTAGTTTATGTGCAGTAAAAGACGGAGGACAAGTGAGCAGTGGGCCAGCATTCCTCAGCCTCAGCTCTACTGACATTCATTTTGGCAGCCACGTCTTTGTTGTGAGGGGCTGTCCTATATATTGTACAAGTTTAGCCACATTCCTGGCCTTGATCCACTGGATGCCAGCAACACACTACACTCAACAATGGGAAATGTCTCCAGATATTTTCAGATGTCCCCTGGTAAGCAAAGCTCCTCAGGTTGACTGCACTAGATAGCAGCTTAGCTTGGAGGAACAGGACACAAAACATGTAAGCACAGGATGAGTGAGGTGAAATGGCAAACTCCCACCAACCGGTGGGGGGTAGAACTCAGTTCCCTACACTCTCCCAAGCTCTAGGTGGATAGCCACAGTCCCTGGTGAAGCTCTCAGGGACAGGGCGACCCTCACAAATGTCTCTCTGTGCTTTGCAGCAGTTCTTAGAAATGCAAAGCCACGTGTTCCTCTTGGCAAAGCCACACAAACTCCTATGAACAAACTGTCTGCTGTGGGCTCAGTAATTGCCACCTTAGATTTCATTTCAACTTCAAGGCAGAAATCAGAGACGGAGTCAAAGGCTAGGAATGAGATGAGTTTTCTCTCTCCCATTCCTCACATGTTCACAATCATGGAAATAAAAAGTTAAAAGTAAGAAAAAAAATAAGGCCTCAATTCTAAGTTATTTCTCTTTTTGAGCCTCAGTTTTCTCATCTGCAAAATATGTATGATCAATTTCAAGAGCTCTAAAATACCTTAAAAAAATTTTTAGTTTAGGGGTTTCTTCACATTCATAGCATTAATCAACTAATTTTTTATACTACCCAAAAATAATATCAATTAAAAAAAAAAAACAACATTTAAATAGCAAAGTTTGGCACTCAGTCTACAAACATAGATAAAAACAAATTACTTTAATCCTTTGAAGCCTTAGATACAGTTGATTAAATAAAAAAAAAAAAACACCATCAGCTGCATCTGCAAAAACAATGTGAAGGAAGAGACTTCCACTGAGGTCAGTCAGAACCTTAGATTTTAAAATGTACCCCAGAGACTAAACGATAGCTCAGGGCTGTCTTATGTAAAACATCTGTACCCTGTGTCAAAGACATGCAGCAAAACTCCCTTATAAAACAAAAATAATTACTTCCTACTTTTAGAAATGAAGTTGCCAAATATGATTAGTTTTGCTTTATTTTTTTTTTTTTTAGAAAATTCCGCTAAAAAGAAATTCAAAAGTCTTTCAACAGAAGATACAAATGGAACTCCTACTTGGGAGTCCCACACAAGAAGTTAATTAACTGTCATTGATAAATCACTCTGCTACTCCTTACTTTACACTGCAATAAACATACTCTAATATAATTCGATTGTTCATAATGGCAGCTTTCAGCCAAGGCTGAATTGCTGCTAGCTGAGAGACAGCCACATATTGACTAGCTACTAATAGAAAATAATTTTCACTGAACATTAAGTTGTGATACAGTCTTGATCTAGGGTTCAAATACACGTTCATGTATTACACCATTTGTTTTTCACACTGCACAGTGGATTTTTTAATTAGCTGCCAATAATTAAAGATATCAAAATTTAACTAAAATTCTGTGCTTCTGGCCTTTGGAAAAACAGGATGATCTGGCAACTTTGAGCTTTGGTGAACAAAAAAGTTCACCAAAAAAAATCAAAATCAAGACACAACAGTCAAAATTCCAGAACACTAGAGATCAAAAGAAAATCAGGAAGAACAGAGAATAACACGAAACACCTCAGAATAACACTAGCCTCTAAAAGGTAATAGAATGCCTTTGAAATTCCAAGATAAAATGATTTCACTTTGGATTTTATAACCAGCCAAACTGAGTCAAATGTGAATGCAAAAATGAAGATATCCACAGATACCTTAACTCTCAAAAAATTAACATCTTATGAACAATTTTTCAAGAAGTTACAACTGGAGGTGGTGCTCCTTATAAATAAGAAAGTAGAACAACAAGGAGGAAGATGCAGGATCCTGGAAATGGAATTCAACACAGGGATCTCTAGAAGGGCAGCAGTTAGGGGCAGGAAAAGCAATTTGGCCAGATTAGAACAGGAATGAGTGCCAGGAGCTAAATCCTATCTCTTAGCTTAGGGACTCATTCAGTAATGTCCAAAACTGATGGATGAGGACACAGAGGTGAACACTCACGATCCAGCCATAGGATTGTTTCAGGGGCATGGGGGTGGGGCGATGCTGGTTGAAGCTCTTCTTGTACTGCTCTTCAGCAGTGCTGAGCTGCTTCATTTAGATGAATGCATTCCTTGGAGGAAAATGCAATTTAACTTTAGGTAAACACATTAATACATAAACCTACAGTATACCTGTGGTCAAACCAGAGAGCTGTGTCCCTGATTTTAATCACACTGGCCCCTCAAAACAACCTCGTTATAGCACTGAGCTTTCAGTCGATGTGATCAGCTACCATGGAGTCATTTGAAGTCTTTGATAATGGTGACTGCATCTTTTGTGAGGAGTTGTTAGGGAGATTGTTCATTAATCACAGAGCTCACTGTCTGAAGGACCCCTAAGAAAAATGTCTGAATGATCTTCATTCTGAGATTACTTGGACAGATTCTGACTAATTAGATTGTCTGTATGTTATGGACACTGTGAATTGTGTGACCAAGTCAGGTCTTCAAGTCAGAAGGCACAAAGCCCAGCTGGTGGCCCACTCATGGTAGGCATTAGGTCTTCTAAACGTAGGCTTTTTTCTTAATTCCATTTTATCTCACTCCTGTCCCAACCCCTTGTTCATTTCCTTGCTTTTACTCTCACTTTAAATTTATGTCATTCTCTGTTTTATGTATCCTTCTAAGTTGCTGCCTTAAATGGCAAGGGAGTGGATGGATGGACAGATGGATGGATGGACAGAGGGGCAGATGGAGGGGTAGATGGATCGACGAACGGACAAGTGATGGATGGGGAAACCAGCAGCCCACTTGCAAAGACAATTCTTAACAGGTATGGAAGGATGCACACCAAACTGGTAATAGCTGTCTGGGAAAAGAAGTGACGAAAGGAGAGAAGAGGGAGTCAACAGGACTTTCACTTTGTACTGACTGATCTTTCACAACAAAAATACAGGACAACACTCTTTCAGGTCCCCTCCCACTTGGAAGCTTTTTTTGTTTTTTTTAATAACCTCTTGCTTCCTCACCTTTGGGGGAAAAAAACTATTTAATATCAACTAAATGCTGCCTTATCCCTTGCCGGCACTGTTCTAAACTCTTTTTTTTGAGTCGGGTCTCACTTTGTGGTCCAGGGTGGAATGCAATAGTATGATCACAACTCACAGCAGCCTCTACCTCTTGGGCTCGGGCGATCCTTCCATCTCAGCCTCCCATGTACCTGGGACTACAGGTGTGTACCACAATGCCTGGCTAATTTCCTTTTTAAAATTTTAATTTAATATTTATTTTTTCATGAGTGCAGATCATTCTGAATCTAAGCTCTTTATGTGTATTCATTAATTAGTCCTCTCAATAACAGTATTTGGCACTATCGTTATCCCTACTGAAAAATGAGGAAACTGAGGCACAGAGAGGTTAAATTAAATCTCCAAAGTCACAGAGATGACAAGTGATGAAGCAGGGATTCAAACTCCCTAAAGTGCAACCCAATCTCTTTACCAATATGCTACATCCCCACTGTACTGTGGTGGTAGCAATAAAAGTCACTGAGATGCTAAGAACTGTTCTAAATATTTCCATGTGTTGACTCATCCAATCCAGTCATTTACTCTATAAAGAAACACTATCATTATCTAAATTTTGCAGATGAAGAGACTTCAGGTAAGCAGACTGCCCAGGGTTACAGTGCTACAAAGTGGCTTAGGCAGGTCTTAAACACAAGAACTTGTGTACTGGAATGCTCACACCTGCCACAGTATAATTCTGCCTCGGTGCTATCCCTGCCATCTTCTAAAGTGAGGAAAAGCAGCCTTTTCTTATTTTAAAGTTTAGACATATTACTGCTTTTGGAGTGTGCACTTAAACCTGCTAATTCACCACACAGTACTAATGCAGATAAAAGAAAAGTATAACTCTTTTCATATTTACCTGAACCACACCCATACAGGAATCCAGAAATATCGATCCTTTTGGTTCTTTGGAGATCTTTTCATCTTTATAAAAATTCAAGTTATAGGATCCATCGCCAAGTTGAATCAGGTGGAAAAATCGTCTCTTAAATGACTGAGAGAAAAACACACACACAGCTTTTCTTTCAAAATGAAAAGAGCCATAATCTTTTTATCAACAACCCACCTATGAAAATACACATACATAAACACTGTCTCGGTTCTCTCTACAAATCTAATTCTGGCCGATGCCCCGGGTATCTGGAGGGATTAAGACTCCTCATCACATCTAATAGTCTCCCTGCATTTCAGCTCTGAGAAGATGGGTCCCTTACCATGCGTGGGTCATTTTTCTCACCCACAGAATTTGAGATTTTATATAACGACCCAAAAGTAGTGCCGGGATTTCCAATTTGAGATGCAGAAGGACGGAAACTTTCTCTAAAATCCCCAGGGTTTCTTGTTCACACAAAATAGGCACTATTTTTTGCCTTGTGATGCTGAATGACTTTCCAACCTTGGGATTATGACAGTCACATTTCCTGATTTAGTTTCCATCTTCCTGTTCAAACTCCCTCCCTTCCATTCTTTCTTTTCCCTTTATTATTAATCCCAATCTTTCTCTGGTCCTTCCTCTCTCCTGAATAGCTTCTCACACTGCTTTTACTTTTCTCTATTCAACCCTCTTCCAATTTCACTATTTTCCTTTGGAGTCTTCAGCGTTTGCTTTTCTTGACTTTGTTGCAGTACACCTCCTCAGAGGTGCTTAGGTTTAGCATGGCAAATAGTGTCTTGGTGATGTTCTGTGAGGTACCAAGGAGCATTTTACAATTGCGATAGAGAAGAAAGCCTACGTCAGTGACTGCATCTCCACACCAGCCCAGTGATGGTCTCCTGAAGCTGGTGGTCGGAAGGCACTGATGGGACGTGGGTGGACAGGGCTGTACCAATGAGGGTACGATCACCAGGGAAGCATCCTAGTATCCAGACAATGTCCCTTTTGTTGGGAAGAACAGCACACGCATTCATCTTGAATACTGTTCTCAAGACCTAGAGCAGAAAAGGGTTTCATGAGAGAGGAAGGCAGGGCAATGAGTCTCCTTACCCTCATGGTCACGCTGATGGCACTGTTCATGTTGCCTTTGTACAGCCACCCGTGCTTGGTGATGCCACCCTTCTGAGAACCCAGGGAGGCAGCATCCTAGGAGAGAAGGAAAACACCAGCACAGTCACTCTCTGGTACTACCTAGGTTACTTGCTGTGAGTTTGGTCAATGAGAAAATCACTTCCTTTGTGCCAAGGTGTCCATTGCCCCTTTACTGTATTAACCACTGACACTAGCGCCCACAAGTCGCATTAAAGTCCACTTAGCAGTAAAAGTGAGAGTCCTACGTGTCTGAAAACCTTGTTCCATCAAAGGCAACGCCAGCTCCAGTCCACAATTTTAAGTGTTTAATGAGCCACAGAAAATACACACCACACTTGACCACTCAAGGTGGAAAGTCTCGCCTGGTTTCATGAAAAATGTTTTCAAATTACACTCCCCTATAGTTGGAGGACAAAAGCAAATTCCTGGAAAACGTCCCAGAGGCTTGGTTCAGAGAAAGGCGAATAAAGAAAGGGAGGAAATGTGAGGCAACACGGAAAGGAGAGAGAAAATGATGGAGCAAAGGAAAAGAAGGAGAAAGAGGTAAGAATGTAGGCAGGGACAGAGAGAAAAGGGGGAGCTAAAAAAGTAAGGGGAAATAATTAGAGAAGAAGAAACCTGCTTCTTCAAGTTCAGACCCCATACCATGAGATCTGCATTGAAGAAAGTGGGCAAGGGGCTGCTATCTACTGCTAAAATTAGGTTAGTCAGACATTTGTGTACAAAAGAAACAGGTAAAATATATACATGCACAGACAATCTGGCAAATCTTTTGTATGTGCTCTTACACGCACTATTTTAATGGGTCCTCTTGTCACTATGAATCCCAATCAGCACTAAGTTCTCAATACTTCATTCATTTTTAAAGACCATATGTGCTTCCCAAAATTATTTTAAAAGTGGTTTCTAAAATACATGGGCATTTTAAAAGAAAAAACCTAAACTCACAATGGGAGATCCAGTATTTAGTGGGGAGAATGGGAAATACAGAGATAGGCAGCACTACCTTTGAAAGCTTTCCCTTGCTTAGTGGACACACTCCCCTTAACGTCCTACTCCCCTTATATCCTTCTCTGGGCATATCTTTTCTCCAGAAGCAGGGAGAGTGGGCTTGATAAAATCATACTTCACTAAAAGCAATCAGTGAAAAAAACAGCCATTTAAAATCTACTGCCTAGCAGTTTGTTTCAAGATATCCTGTTGAAAATAACCTAAATTTAAGGTCTAAGTAATCTTGATATCTTTTAACAATGTGGCCAAATCTGGTCCAAGTCTTTGAAAATAATCTCCGAACAAATAAACACAACCAGGAGAGCATGAAACGCTAAGCGGTCAAGTTGAAACAGAGACCTTATTTCAATCAATCAAATAGAACATTTAAAAAAATTCTTCGCTTGTTTCATAAAACACTCCAATTCCTCTTTTGGCTAAATGTTGATAATGTTCTAAATAATCTTCTAAGTCTATAAAATCAACGTTTAAAGTGAAAAGGGAAGCAACAGCAAGCAGGCAGCCCACCTCATCTTTGTCGACCTCCTCATCAACTTCATAGACATGAACAGGAAGCTTATCCAACTTGGCCACTTTGCTTCAAAAACAAGAAAGAAAACTTGTTTTACAATTGCCTAGTCAATGAAGTGGCTTTGCATTTCTTCTTTCATCAGAGGAACCCGCCTTTAATAAATCCAAAGCTGGCCCACACAGATAACGAATAAAACAATCCATGCCCTTGCTTTTCAAAAGGGTGAGCCAAGAGACTTGAGTCAGAAAGCTACACAGAAAAGACAGCATAGCTTGTTGGGAGTTAGCCAGCATATTAAAAATATGAAAGTAGATTAGTTTTTAATAAACAAGGACTTGGTAGAATAACTTTTAATACAATAGTTATAAAGAAAAAATGGAATATTGAGTTGCTACGTTTAAAGTGATTAATGGTGATGGTATTAACCACAACAAACACAAGACACCAATAACAGTAGCAACCAGCATTTATTAAATGGTTATACGTGCCAAGCCCTGTGCTGTGTACTTTCCATGTGTTATCTCATTTAATCTTTTACATGGTGGCGACTGTTAGGACCACTCAACAGAGAAGGAAACAGAGGCTTACAAAGGGCAGAGTTGTCCTAGGCAGAACAGAATCTATGTTCTTCACCACTGTAACAATTCTCTCTCTCTTTCTCATCACCCACTTGGAAATTCTTATTAATGCCCAAAGGCAAAATCTACCAGCATTCTATCATATGTTATTATATGGTATCTCACAGACTGTTATCTTTCAACCAGGAGACTGTGAACAAGATGATCAACGAAGATGTTGGTAAAGCCAATCGAATGGGAAGAATTAAAAAATCCCCAAGGGAGGACTGGGTAAACACAGAACTAGAGTGTACTCATCTGGAGAAGATAATTTGAGGAGGGAGTGTTCTCTGCTGAGGTTTAAAAACAGGCAACTGGGGAGCTGGCTGAACACTCTTAAGGAGTGGCAAAGCCACACAAAGAGAAAAACACACAGAGAGGTCCCCTGAGAAGACTATGAAAGGTTTAAACACATAGATGCAACAAACACAAAGAAAAACACATTAATCAGGTCTCAAATAATATTTTCGTTGGAGATTTGCTTTCCATTTTCATAATCAACTACACTTTAATGTGTCAATGCTATAGGTTTGGATATGGTTGGTTTAGCCCCACCAAAACTTGTATTGAAATTTGAAGCCCAATGTGGTGGTGTTGGGCCTAATGGGAGGTGTTTGGGTTGTGGGGGCGGATCCCTCCTCCAAAAGGCTTGGTGTTATTCTCCAGGCAGTGAGTGAGGATTAGTTCTCACTGACATGGGTTAGCTCCCAAGAAAGTTGAAAGTAAGACTCGCTTTTTGGTCTCTTTGTCGCCATGTTTTGACACAGCACAAAAGTCTTTATCAGAAGCCGAGCAGATTTGAGTGCCATGACTCCTCTACAGCATGGAGAAGTGTGAGCTAAATAAACCTCTTTTCTTTATAAATTACCCAGTCTCAGGTATTCCTTTATAGCAACACAAAACAGACTAAGGCACCAACTGCATCATTTCAGGATGTGCTGATTCTTTGCCGGCCTCACAAGGCAAAACCTTCCTACTCCTAATTCACTCTAACCACCACTCATCAAGCTAAACATACTTGCTTTTGGGATATTCTAGAGCAAGTTAATACATTAGTTATACACACACACCATGTAGAAATATTTTCTTTAATAACTCAGATTGCATATGAAGTTACATATCTTCCTGAGTATTTCAAGTTCAAAGACTTTTCCCTATGTGTATAATTCCATCTTATGTGATGTGATGTGACAGTTTACTTACTTTGGAAGCTGTCGAAACTCTCCTGAGTAATCTTCATATTTATAGTTCACAAGATGCCAGTCAGAGTTATAGGTTTTGATGCACTATTGAGGTGGCAGGAGATAAATAAACAGAAAGAAAACAGACAGATAGGTGATGACTTTTGCAAAACATTTGGGAAGGCACACCCTGTATACAAACATCAAAAAAATTCTTTCCCATCAACCAGCTAATGCCTGAAATTCTACCACCAGGGACTCTCAGGAAGCTTAAGACTCTGAACCACTGAAACATTACCCTTAGGAGTAGTATCACTTCAAGTTATCATTATTAACGATTTGAGAGCAGATTTTACAAAGAGACAAACTTCACCTAACCTTGTGGTATTTATATAACAATGAACTATTATGAACTAAGCACTTGGTTCTTAAGAAGCTATTCGACCCCTATTAGGAGATGACAGTGAATAGAAAATGTGACCTAAAGACACTCTCATGGTATTTACTAACATTAGAACTAGCTTTGTTAGCTCATACTATATAAATTTGCCCTCAGATTTTCTTTCTATTCATAGGGAACAGAGTGAGTCAGATGAAAGGCAGATTTAGATTCCAATTCATAATGGCACTTTCATCTGTGTCTACGTGTACCAGAGGCATATATAGAGGACTCCATTGCCAAAAATTCTGTTAGTGACATTAGCCTACACAGGCTACATTCAAACTACCTCACTACATGACAGAGTCAACGGGCCAGCAATAGTGTCTTTCATTCATCTGCCCATAAGGATCCACCTAATAGTGTGTAGACCCTAAGATTATAATGCCACATCCACCAGATGTTCAAATATAAATGAGTCAAAATCAATAGGTGAAGATGTTCAGCTAACAGCAGCTTAGTTCAAATGATTTTCTGTATAGCCAACTGCTGACTGCACATAGGTAGACTTCCGTGTGGCCAAAAAAATTGAAAGAATAAATTAATGTATTGATGCCTCACCTAGTTTGTTTGACTCTGGCTATAACTAGCATCATGAACAAAGTCTCTATTCCGCTTATCTCACTTCGTAGATTGCATTGTCAATCTTTTTAAATGTGCATGGTAGCCTATGCCTGGAGGTCTTCTGAAGCAAACGCCCCTCTGCTCTCAAATGCATGAAAATAATAACAGCACCAACAGCAGGTGCGTATTGTGTTCCAGATTCTAGAATAAGCACTTCACTGGCAAGGGTATATGGGGAAGGTAGCGTAAGGTGTTTATATTATCATTCTGAGAGGTGAAATAAATAGCAGAAAAGGGTTACGAGTAGAGTAAGATTTGGGAGCCGAACCAACTTTTCCGTTATTTTACCATGCAGTTACACATGTTTTAAAATGCTTTTTTATTCTTGAAAATGCTTTTTTAAATTTCACAAAGCATTTTCACATTTAGAACATGACACATTCACACTCCAAATTATGCTCCAAAGCCAGAAAGATTTCAGAATAATCCACTTTTGGATTTTCTCACTAGACCCTTAGGTCCACTGACATAGCTAAACCAGGTCTGACTACGTATGACAAGTCTGTGGACATGTCTGTTCTCTTTATATGGCCAAAGTGGTTTTTTATTAAGCAGTTAACATTGTACCACCAAGTCTCCTGTAGGCCATTAAAGCCATTATGAAATAGAACATGTGCCTGCCCAATTAAAAACTAAATAAATCAGCATGAATTTGTATATCACGAATGCATTTATAAATGGAACATCTGAGTGCCCAGATTTTAATATCTTAGGCAAAATGGGGAAGAAAGATAATTATAATGTCTAAATATTTAAAATTATAAAAAACCAAAAAACATAGTCAATCAGCTTAAGTACTTAGAGACTAATTTATTTAACAAGCCATTGTTAACGGTCCACATAGCAGACAAAAGCTAAATTCCAAGGCAGAAACACAAGATAAAGCAAGCCATCATTATCCCTCTGCAGGTACAGAAAGTCTAGGAGATAACGGGTTCCATCAGAAATCTATATCCAGAGAACTGTCCTTACAAAAAGACAGAAATATGACTAACTAAATAGACAGGTAATCTTTCAAACATATGAAATTCAGTAATATCTTGAAGTTACACTGGAAGGTTTTGAAGTGTTTTTGTTTTGTTTTGTTTTAAAGTCATTAAGTCATTCTTCTCTGGATCAGAGGTTGAAGAGGAAGTTATTCTCCACCTAAGTGGAAGAATCCTGAAAGGGCTTAGTTATGTTGGCTCCAGTATCATGGAATGAAGTAGTTATTGCTCAATCTGCAATGATTAAGAAACTTAATGGAGAGTTATTCTTCAAAAACCATATTTTTAAAATCGATTCGGAAAACTGAGTTAGTAGTAAATAATTTTGTTGCATGATTTGAAACATGAGTCAACAAATTTCTTATGCAAAAAACAGATCATAAACATTATCAGCTTTGAGGGTCACATCATCTCTGTTATAACAATTTAACCGTGAGTTGTATGGTAGAAGCAGCCATAGGCAGCATGTAAACAAACGGTATGTATTACAATAAAACCCTCTTTCCAAAAACAGGCTGCAGGCAGATTTTGCCTGCAGGTCATAGTTTGCCAACCCCTGATTTAAAACAAATATTTATGACTACCTACATAAACATTCTGGCTGTATTTGTTTGGATCTGAAGGTAAGATAGGAAGTTATCTTTTCAGAAGATTAAGAGAACACACTTCTAAATGTTTTCAGTAATATATTTAATTTTTCAGAACTCTCAACATAAACTATTGTTATTGAATTGCTCTTCACTTATAAAAGCACAGCTTCTTTGTAGTAAGCAGTTTTATCAAGGGGCATATTGACCAGCTTAGCATCAACTAGAAAAATGGAAATAAAAACTCATTATTTTTAAAGGAAGGAACATTTCAAGAAACAAAATTAGAACAAAAATACCTGGAGGAAAAAACAAACATTCCAAGAGAAGAATAAAAAAAGCAACCTAAATTATAATAATTTCTCTTTCCTCCATAACAAGATAATTTTATTTGTATGTCCAAACAAAGTAATAATAATCAATGTATCTTGATAAAGGACATATAGAATAATCAATACATGCAATAATGTATATTGATCAGCAATAGTCAGGCTCTGCTTATCATCACCTGGGACATCATGAATATATATATATATATATATTTTTTGAGTCGGAGTCTCACTCTGTCGCCCAGACTGGAGTGCAGTGGCCACTCCTGGCCACCGCA
>NW_007257738.1:205770-225899 GCF_000164805.1 Carlito syrichta | reverse complement strand
GTCTCGAACCCGCGGGCTCAGGTAATCCACTCACCTCAGCCTCCCAAAGGCGCGGGATAATAGGCTGAGCCACCGAGCCCAGCCATCATGAATATTAAAGTAGCCAGGCTCAGTGGCTCATGCCTGTAATCCCAGGTCTTTGGGAGACTCAGGCAGGAAGATTACTTGAGCCCAAGACCAGCCTAGGCAACTTCATCTCTACAAAAAAATCAAAAGATTAGCCGGGCATGGTGGTACATGCCTATAGTCCCCGCTACTTGGGTGGTTGAGGCAAAAGAATCACCTGAGCCCATGAGGTTGAGGCTGTGGTAAGCTGTTATCATGCCACCTCACTCCAACATATGCTATAGAGTGAGACCCCTAACTCAAAAAACAAAACAAAAGAATATTAAAGTAGTCTTGAAAATATAAACATATAAATGAAGTAAATGTGTGTGCTAAGTCACCCTTAAAAACAGTATCAATAACAAAGCCTCCGACAGAGATTTCCAGTGACTTCATTTGCAAGTTACCTCTTATTCTAAGCCCATGAGATTAATTCCGTAGAATTCGCTTTTTGTAGTCAGATAACAACTCTGCGGACTCTTCTATCCAAGTTTAGAGTCTAAAGACTTCATGTTATTCTATTTTAACTTCCATCATAAAAATATAATCATCTCTTTGACACTTAAAAATGTTGAAATTTAAAGAAAAGGGGGGCAATTCGGGGAAAATGACTTTAAAATGTAAATGAATGCCATTTGGAATAGCCTTACCTCTGTAACAAATAAGCTCTGCGCTTCCTCTTCTGCCTTGGCAGGAACTGTTGAACATATGTATCGACCCTGTCGTCTGAGGAGGGCCGTCTGGGAACAAAAGCATGAGAGGAAGACTGGGGTAAGCGAATAAGGCAAGCACCGGTCTCAGAGTGCAGCTGTGCACCCTGCAGCTGGGCCTGGCACCCACAAAGTCCCTCCAATTTCTTCCAGCTGGTGCAGCTGCCTCCTTAGGTCACACACAACAGACTCCATTTGGCACACTAAAGTTCCAAAGCCCGGCTGGCTCACAGTTCCTGCTTCTTTCTGGATCAGGGGCCCAGTTATCCCTCCAGGGAGCCCTTCCTGCTCCCCAAGGCAAGGTAGAGGCCCCTTTCCTGGTTCCTAACACACAATACTTACCTGACAGGGAGATACCATGATCACATAGTCCCTAACACCCCAACTCCAATGGCTTAATCTAGTCCCACTACATAGCATTGTACTTGCCTTCACTGCCTTGTTTTATGATGGTAAAATATACAGAACACCAGTTTACCATTTTTAAGGTTTTTTTTGTTTGTTTTTTGTCTTGAGTTGGAGTCTCTCTCCATCGCCCAGGCTGGAGTGCAGTGGCACACTCATGGCCACCCCAGGGTCGACCTGCTGAGCTCCGGCGATCCTTCTGCCTCAGCCTTCCAAGGATCTGGAACTACAGGCACACGCTACCACACCTGGCTGAATTTTTATTTATTGTAGAGACAAAGTCTCACTAAGTTGCCCAGGCTGGTCTCAAACTCGCGGGCTCAGGCAACCCACTTGCCTTGGCTTCCCAAAGTGGCTGGGATTACAGGCTGAGCCACCGAGCCCAGCCCATTTTTAATAATTTTTAAGTGCACAGCTCAGCTGCGTGAAGTACATTTACAGTTGTACAACCGTCATCACCATCCACCTCTTAATTGTCCTTTACATGCTCTCTTGTTTACTGCCACATCCCCAGTACCTAAGAGAACAAATAACTAGACACACAGAAGGCCCTCGATAACTGTTCAATGAATCCATGAACTGCAAATGCTGCCTCCTTCCTGTGATCGTTAGAAATGTTCTTGTTCATCAGGCTTCCATGCTTACTTTAAATCAAATGACTTAGATAGCAGCACATCTACCTCAATCACTGGGCTTTGGATTTCAGAAAGGAGTGTTCTAGGTTTTTCTCTCCCATGGACTGTCATCCTTGGGTACTACTAGCAAATCATAATCATAAGAGCTGCATACATGAGACCATCTTGCTGGCAAAAGCTATCCTGTCGGCTCCTCGTGGCTAATTACTAAGCAAGGATTCCAAGACCCCATCCTGGCAGTTCCCCTTCTTTCTTTGGTTGAAGGCAGTTTTGTGTCAAATGTCTCCCTCTTCCCCCGCAGCCCGGGTGGAGAACTTCAGGGCATGTATTTTGTGTATTACTTAACTCTTTTACTGTCCATATTTTCTCTCTGTTGTGTCTACTTCAGCTATATTTATTCTTTTCTTGCTCAATGTCCACCTTTGAAAGTCATCTTAAAACCTATTTTTAGAATAAAGCTCCTTTATTCTAAAGGAAGGGAAGAAAGAAATTTTGTTCCCCACCTAAGACCTTGGCAGGTGAATTATTCATTCCTTCATTGTCTCTGGAGGGCTTTCAAAATCTGGGTCTTAGTTTCTTTGCGAGTATTACAGATAAATGGTGACCTTTATTACACATCTGTTCTCATGAAATGCCACAGAGAGAAGTGACTACAAGCATGGAAAAGAGGCACAATTTATTCAAAAAGCTACAAAGCAATATACTGATTATAGAGGTTGTCGAAACTGTTATAAATCTGGTATAATTCTTTTTTTTTTTTTGAGTCAGAGTCTCACTCTGTCGCCCAGGCTGGAGTGCAGTGGCATGATCACGGCTCACTGCAGCCCTGACCTCCTGGGTTCAGCCTCCCAAGCAGCTGGAATTACAGACGCATGCCACCAAGCTTGGTTTTTGTTTGTTTGTTTGTTTGTTGGGGTTTTTTTTTGGTAGAGCTGAGGTCTTGCTATATTGCCCAGGCTGGTCTTGAACTCCTGGGCTCCAGCAATCCTCTCTCTTCGGCCTCCTCCCAAAATGCTGCTATTACCCATGCCCAGTAGGTATGATATTAGTAATGGGGAATTGTTTATGAAATTCTGTATACTTCAAAAAGTGTAAGTTCTATATTCTCACTTAACTTATCTGAGTCTTTCAAGATTTTTGAGACTAATGATCATACTTTAAAAACATTCATGAAGTTGCATAGGTCAAGAAATAGGACTATTAGGATCATTTCCAGGCCATTTCTCATCATGACACCAGAAGAAAAGAAAATTTATTACAAAAATTTCCCAGTAAAATTATCAATTCAAGAAACATTCATTAATTTTCAAAACTTTTCCAGACATTCCCCTAATGTGAGAAAAATAATAGGGAATAGTTCTTTTTGATTCTCATGTATCAAAGTGCTCAGTGGATATTCTCACATGAAATAGAAAGTGACTTTAAATCATTAAAGAGAGACCCAAGTTTTAACACAGTATAATGTTTCTCATTTTAAAATTAGGTTAACACATTGTTAGTGATTGATTCCTAACTTTTATTTTAACAAAGCATAGTTTTCTGACCAGAGTCTGTTTCCTCTCTTAGAGACTTCATTCAAATAAATTAAATATGTTTCTTTAGTGTTATTTTTATTAAATATGCTTTAAGTGCAATTTTTTGTGTATTTATTGACCAATATAATATTAGATCTGCTTTAGGTAATCTCCAAAGATAGCTGCTATTCTTCCTCATATATGCATAATGCTCCTCACATCAAAAGGTATGTATAATCTATTTCCCTTCCCCTTGAATCTGGGCTGGTTTTGGCCAATAAAATGCAGTAGAAGGAATGATGCATCAGTTTTCCTAGCCTTTAGGAAAACTGACAGTTTCTACTTCCTCTTTCTTGGAAGCCAATCATGATATAAGAAGTTCTATTATCTTGACTCTGCCATGGTGAGAGGAAGTATAAGCTAGCCATATAAGAGACAGAGAAAGATGACCCACCAGCCCCCAACTGATCCCAGCCATCCCAAGTGAGGTATCACAATGTGAGTGAAGAACTACCTAAGGCTTTCCAGGCCCTGCAGACGTCTAACAAGTAACACAGAAGAACCACCCAGCTGAGCCTTGACCAGATTTCAGAATTGTGAGAAATAATAAACTACTGTCTTAAGTTATAGACATTGAGGTGGTTTGTTATTCAGCAACAGATAAAGAAAACAAGATTTTAAGAGACTAGAAACATCTCCAAATAACAGTACTGAAGAATACTGCCATTTTCATGAAAATAAATTTCAAATACTAACTACAGTACAGGGTTAGGATAGAAGGAGATACACTATGCTGCAATCTGGTTTCCACAATCAACCTTCTACTCAGTCAGTGCCTTGAAAGAGATCAAGTAAGACAGAGTAAAATGTCTACTGGAGCTTGAGAGTCATCTACAGTGTCTTTTCTTCACGAAAACCATTCTTCTGATCATCTACAGGCTCAGCAGACATATTACTTCATCCACCCATCCAAACTTTAACTGGGTTTCTATCTTCTATTAGACACTGAACTAGCAGCTGGAGACACAAAGTTTAATATATAGCTTACAGTCTGATGAAAGAGGATGATGAGAAAATGGATTACTAAAGTGTGATAAGCACTACAGATGGGCATAGAGAAAAGAGCACAAAAGCACTGGATGGTATGAACAGGGAGTCCAAATCCAGCGGGGTGGAGTAGAGGACTAAAAAGATAAACAGAGAGAAAGACACTGAAGCTAAATTGTAATGAGTACAAGCTGTGTTCAGTACAAAAGGAGGAGAAACTTGGAGATGAGCTTACCCTTAGGAAGTTGAAAGAACAAAATAAAGACATGATAAATGAGATTAACTCTTTGCAACAACAACAACAAAAAAAAATCATTAAGTCCTAAAACTAAAAATATATATTATGTCAAAGGAAAAACTGCCTAGAACTCTAACTGACCTTGAATTAAACACTAAAACCCTGCATCTGGGAAAAGAATGGGCCAACAGAAAGAATAGGGCTTACATGGCTGGGGCAATGTTGTCAGTGTCTCTATCACTCTTTAAAATGAAATCCATTAGGCTGAACCTACTGTGAGCTTACTGGACTTGGCACCAAAGGGGCAGTCACTGTTTGATGCCACCAGCTGCCAAGGTCTTCCCAGTCATTGTCCTTACTCTGAATATAGCCTCACCGAGCCACTTGTTTATAATATGCTTCCCATGTAGACTTTCCTATTGGGAGAAAACATATGGCCAATCTGCTTATTAATTCTACTTCCCCATGCGCTTAATAAAATGGTATACTGGTTTGTTCTCTTGTGGGGTTGGCTGTTATAAGTCGGTTCCCCTGAGTCTGAACTACTCTGGTCATACTGACCAAATCCAGTCTATGGCCTTGCAAAGCTGAGATCTGATCCTGTACCTTGGTGACCTTATAAACCACCTCCCTGAGACCTGTCTGAATAGCTAATTAATCCCTGACTCCATTATCTAAAATTCTCCTGCAGGTACATGCCTTTCTTTCCCCACAAGATTGAGAATTCCTTTGAGAACAGGAGACATAGCCTTCTATTTGTATCTCAGTGCTAAGTACTCAATAAATGTTTCAAGAATGAATGAATAAAACAGTCAATGGAGATAGAAATAGGAATCTACCAATAACCATCCATTACTTGCATACATTTTTTTTTCTATTACTACAAAAAGTTCTCTGGTCCATTATAGCTATTGACAAGGGAAGACTACAGAATAAGTGAATGCTCTATTTTAGTTTCTCCATAGATTTTATGTATTAAAAGCACATTTGGATAATAATCTACTTTATGTCAAACTGATTCACATTAGATTTCTGTAGTTTTATTTATATGATTTATAACAAAGTCCAAGTCAATACCAAGAGATTTACACTCCAAGACCATTCAAGCCTTTCTTAACAATGAACTAAATTTTCTTTTTCATGGCTGTGACATTATTTTCTACTTTTCTATCAGTTAAAATCATATTTGTGCTCAAAAATAGGTCTGTAAACATTTTATATAAAGCAACATCAAGGTGGATATTCAAAATATACTAGTCCCGTTTCTATGTTTGGAAATAAATTATTTCCATTCTGCTAAGAAAGCTGTACATTTGAAAAGAGAAGGAGGAAAAAAACCATTTTATACCATTAAGTGTGATAGAGATCTGAAAACTAAACCTAAACACTGCTAGCATCTCAGACAACCATTGGGATAGAAATCTCATAGCACAAACACGATTTTAAAAATAAAAGCCCCGCCAGGTGTGATGGCTCACGCCTGTAATCCCAGCACTTTGGGAGGCAGAGGTAAGAGGACTGCCTGAGTCCAAGGGTTCGAGACTAGCCTGGGCAACTTGGTAAGACCCCCCCCCATCTCTACAATTAAAAAAAAAAAATTAGCCGGGTGTGGTAGCACACACTTGTAGTTCCAGCTACTTGGAAGGCTGAGGTGGAAGGATCACCTGAGCCCAGCAGGTCGAGACTGTGGTAGCTGTGAGCGTCAAAGTGAGACTCTGATTAAAAAAATAAAATAAAATAAAAATAAAAGCCCTTTACCAAGATATGCACCTAAATAAATAAATAAAGATCCTCTTCTAACTATTATACTTCCATCTAAATTCTTTTCCATCGTCATTTAGGTTAAACACAAACACCAGGAGTCTTTGACACTCAGAATCCTTAATTACCTTGGCCAAGTACAGACGAATCTTCTGAGGAGTTCCATACAATCACAGGTATAATTGAAAAGGAAGAGAAAGGGGTCAAATCCTCTCCCAAAGGGCTTAGATGCACAGACACCTGCTGCCCCCAGTGCAATCTTTATAGGAATGTTTTTAATGGAATGAGGTGAAACAGTGCAGCAGTGGCCCGTCCTCCACCCCAGCCCAAATACAAAGGGAAAAATTTACAACTGTCTCCAACTCTAGTTCGGAATGACACACTTCAAATAGATCCTTCTTAAATTTAAAAGAAAAAAAGCTTTTTTCCCTCTCAGTTGAAATGATTCCCTCCAAACACGGGGGCCCCTCTGAGGGTTCTCAATCATATGTGGAAAGCAAGCAGACATGAGCCGCTGAGCCCAAGGAGGAAGGCAGGGGCCACCCACAAGGGATCACGTGTGTTTCCTCACCCAGCTGACCCCTGGGCTTCTGGGCACTTTCTGCTCCTCTTCCTTATCACTCACTGCTCTCCCTGATGGCCTATATTACAACCCTGTTTCTTCAGCTTAAACTTGAATCCCTGCCCCCTAACTACATTCCTGACCCCAACCAGGCTGGGGTTCTGTCTCACCTCCATCAGTGGCAGCCAACACACCATCTGACCCCACTGAACCCAGAGACACTGAGAAGCTCGGGTTTTAAACCACAAGAAATGTGAAGCGAATCATTTCATTAAACCTCCAATGGAAGAACTTGAGAAGTGACATTGGAAAGCACTTTGAATTGAGAGCCAGGAAACCTGAGTTCTCATCTGAGCTCTGCCTCTAATTAGCTGTGTAATCTTGGGGGGAAGTTTGAACTTTCCATGTCCATAAAATAGAGAGGATCTCTAGGCTTCCTTTGTGGTTTAAAAATTCCACAGATCTAGGAACGTGGAATTCTAAGTCTATACCTCTCAAATGGTCTATGTGAGTGCTGGGAATTGCTTTGTGGGAAACTAAAACAGAAAAGGCATCCAGAAAAAAAGGAAAAAGACGAATACTGTATGTGCTTTCAATTACAGTTGTATTGCTCCAATTATTTTTCTTTATGGAAAGAATTCTTAGATTAAAAAGAGGGAAAGATTCACTATGTAGATTTTAAAAATGTAAGAGTGAGAAGTAACAAAGTCTTTTATTATTTTTCTAACCCTCTCAACCCATATATATGGCACTGGATTTTTGATTAATCACTTTATCATGGACATTAGCCTATAACAAAACAATCCTCTTCATTCCTAATGGGAAGTATGAACATTTCCACTGTGTATTTAAAATATTATATTTTATAGGATTACAATGAAAAGACTGAGACAATAGAACCATCCTTCCCCTGAGACCCTATGAACAATGAGCTAAAGACAATATCCCAGAGAAGTGGGTGGGCTGTCACCTGAGCCCGCTGCTGGGATCAGTGACAAAGTGGCTGGCATCTCCTGTTCAAAGGAGTAGGGCCCGGAGTGTCTTCCCTCAGACACAAAAACAAACATCAGCCCAAAAGGGGAGTGAGGGCTCTGAAGCAAGAAGAAACAAGGGAGTGCACAGCAATGGGACACATCGAGGAAAGGCGGGGCCACAGCGCTCAGCAGAGCCACTGGGTCAGAAGAGGGGAGGACGTGTCTCTTCAAGAGGTAACTGTTCTTGACGACAGGCCTGCAGACGAGAGAGAGCGTGAAGGAGAATGTCTAGGTACCTGGGGCCCTACCTCTAAGACGGGCTCCTCTCTGAGGACTGGGGATGGTCTAAAGTCAGAGAGAAGACTTTGGCCCACATGGACCACCTGCTAGACAGAGAAGCCCACCAGGCCTTAGAGTCCAGTCAATTCTAATCTATCCTTAGGCTAAAATGTGGAGCAGCCAACCCCTCCCCTCTTTATAGTCTCATATAAGGCATCCTGTACTTGTGTATATTTTTGTGTTTGTTTTCATTCACTTAGTAGAACTATCCCTTCAAATATCTGAAGACTTTCATTTGTCAGAGACATAGTACTTCAATCAGCCAGGGAAAGGGCAACTCTTAGGCTGGGTATGGGGGTGGTGTGCAGAGCTCAGGACAGGGAGGGTCGTGGACACACCAAAAAGCAAAGCCCAGGAGGTTCGAGTGAGACTGAGTTTTTCAGGGGTGTCCTTGGGTTTGGCCCGTCTCCTTCACTAAGTGAGTAAACCCTAGGTTGAATTTTTTTGGTGCTCAGTTGAGCCAAATGGAGAGTGTCCACTTCAATGTTCTAAAGTTATCTTTAGGCTGGGAACAGTGGCTCATGCTATAATCCCAGCCCTTTGGGAGGCCAAGGTGAGAAAACTGCCTGAGCCCCCAGGTTCAAGACCAGCCTGGGCAACTTGGCAAGACCTTATCTCTACAATAAATCAAAAAATTAGCCAGTCATGGTGGCACATGCCTGTAGTTCCAGCTACTGGGAAGAGTGAGGTGGAAGGATCACCTGAGCCCAGCAGATCGAGGCTGCGGTGGCTGGAAACGTGCCACTTCCCTCCAGTCTGGGTGACAGAGTGAGACTCCAACTCAAAAAAATAAACAAATAAAATACAGTTATCTCTGATTTCAACCTCCTCCCCATTAGATAGATGGCCCCAAGAGCTCCTTCCTTGCATCTCTGTGCCTGAGCCAAACTGTATGGTACCTCACGTCTCAGTAGAGCTATGTCCCCCGAAATCTGCTGGAACCCCCCCACTTGGTTGCACTGGTCTGCACATTAAATGTTCAGTTTCCAGTGCAGTATTGAACATTACAATGAGACAACACTGTGAACTTCACTGCAACTTACTGAGCATAGCAGTGATGGAACCTTTCCAAGCGTTTGGCAGATGCATTTGTTTCAGAGCACATGACTTGCTTTTTGAGAGGATTCGGTACAAGCTGGGCTGGAAACTAAAACTCACACAGGGCGTTCCCACGTTTCACCTCACAGCGCATGTGTTGGCTGCCAACCCACGGTGTTCTATGAACATCAGACAAATTCCATCTCCAGGGAAGCAGCTGCCTGAGCATTCTCAGTGGTTCACTCGCTAATAATTCAGAAAATGGGCAAGGCATAGGAAAAAAGGGCTGGAGAAAGGATTCCATTTAGGTTTCAGGGAGGGATTTAACGAAAGACAACTCCCAAGGAATGAATGAAAATATCACATGGGCTGCGCCTTGGTGTGGGCAGAGAACTGTGCAATTCTCATGGACTCGGTCAGAGCCTAGGCTCACCTAATACTACAACCCCTCTCTTTAGGGGCTGGGAGGTCTCTCGGTTTCTCTCTAACTGCTCCTTTACACGAGTTCTGCTTAATTCCCACGCTTTCATCTCTAACTGCCTTCCTCTAGTCCTTCAACAGTGCCATCCTACACTCTGCCCGATGACACATCTTGCCCCGAGGTGCCCCCAGCAACACATAAACCACAGTGCAGCACCCTCACTGGTACACCCACCTACCCTGTCCCCTCCCTCTTATCTGTTCTCTGCATAGCTGCCAGTCATCTTACCGAAACTCTCAGCTAATGGCCTCATACCTCAGCTTAAATTGCTTCAGTGATGCCTCCTCACTGCTGCCAGAATAAAATCCAAACTCCTCAGCATGACCTAACACCTCTGGTGACCAACAGGACTGACTTTTCTAGACTCTTCTTCTGCCCTTCTCCAACCCTCTAGCAGCATGGAGTTTCTTTTGGTCCCTAACAACTCTGGCCCCTCTGACAGGTGTTGAGTAACTTAGACTGACCTTAGGCACACAGCCCTCAATCAGCACCTGTGCCAGTCTGCTACACCTACTCAAAACATTTCTGCATCTCCTACCAGACTTGAGAATCTGATCACATTCCTCACCTTTGCTTCTCCACTACCCAGAATAATACCTGGCACAAGATGAATGTTTGCTGAGTGAATGGGCAGTCGGTATTTTAAACCAGGGATTGTACTATTTAGCTGTGAGATCATGGGGGTTCCAAATGAGATAGTGTCTCAACAACTGGGGAGGCTCCAGGAAGCTCCTGTCACTAAATAATGTCTTGCGTCCTAAAAAGTCAGATTTCATTAGACCTTTGAGAGTCTTGAGAGTCATAAAAATTCCATTCTGCTATCTTCTCAAATCTCCCAAGTTGTACAGCATGCAATTTTCTGTTCAAATGCAGTAAATGAAATAAGCTAAATATTCAGAACCCTTAGAGACTAGACTCATCAATTAAGTGCATTCTTAAAGAGATGTTTTTGGTGTTATTGGTATTAACGTTTTGGTTTTACAAAGAATCAAGTTTTTCATCACTTCCTAAGTACTACTGTCCAATTGAGAAAAAGAAAGGTACCCAGAAAACCATTCAGGGCCCAAGGGACAGATCTGCCTTTCAATTAGTAAGGGGTTTGGCCCGCTCCCCACCACATCATTTGAGGAGCAGACAGAGACTGTCCTAAGCTTCCTAGGAAGCCAGTTCCCTCCCTGTCACGTGGAGGGCAGTAGAGGGGCAGTGCAAAGAGCTCTCTCGAGTGATGGTATCTCTTTGGATACTATGAGATACTAAGACTTTCACATCTATGAGAACCCAAATTTTAGGGCAAACAATCATCCCAAATGACAGATTAAGAAAAGTGAGTTGAAGGAAAGCTTAT
Organism: Carlito syrichta; assembly: GCF_000164805.1. Classification (NCBI taxonomy): domain Eukaryota; kingdom Metazoa; phylum Chordata; class Mammalia; order Primates; family Tarsiidae; genus Carlito; species Carlito syrichta. Next base: position 214,745 of record NW_007257738.1, on the reverse strand, counting down.
CGCTTACCAAAGGATCAGAGTAGTAAGAAACAGACCTGGGGCTAAAAATTCCATGGGCATATGACTAAATCTTCAGTCTTGCCACTACCTCTAAAGTCTAGAGCACAGACCATCCCCTTCAACTGCATTCCATTCAATAACATCAATAACATCACTGCACAAGCAGTGCAGTCTCTTTTGTTTTCCATTTGTCTGTGTCTCTGGTCACCTTTCTCTAGAATGCAATTTTAGTGCTAAGAGAACCATACTTCTGTGTGATCCCCTAGCACAGTGAATACGCTTCAAGTGAAAACATGTCCATTGCCGTCACACGTTGCTTAACAAGAATATATTCTAAGAAATGCACCATGAGGTGATTTCATCATCATGCAGGCATCATAGAGTGTACTTACACACACATACATGGTGTAGCCTACTCCATGCCTAGGCTAGATGGTAGAGCCTATGGTTCAGAGGCTACAAACCTGAACAGTGTGTGACTGTATGGAATGCTGTAGGCAACTGGAACACAATGGTAAGTATTTGTGTATCTAGACATATTTAAACATAGAAAAGATACAGTAAAAACATAGTATTACAATTTTGCAGGACCACCATTGTGTATGTGGTCTGTCTTGGACTGAAAGATTATTATGTGGCACATATTCTAATACATCAATGAACTTTCCTTCAGGACTTGCCTTAGGAAGGCACACTCCCTCAAGTACCACCCATCATTCATTTGTAAGTTTCCTTTATGCCCTGAAGATAACTTTACTCAAATCTGTCAATGAGCTGACCAGCACCACACTGGTCTTCTCAAAGCACCATTTCAGCTCCTGGGCTGCCATCCAAAGACTCATTTCAAACACAATAGAGCAGGAATTATGCTCTGCAGATAATATACTAAGCAAATAGGGGAGGCACTCTGATTCGGGGTTTTCTGACATCAAGGACTTCGCTGAACTTCCTGAATTTGTCCTTTTTTGGATCTCATGAACACTCTCAGGGGTGTTGCTGACCTGAGGCTGCTCAAACGCAGGCAGGACACACTCTGTGTCATCCAAGTTCTTCCAGAGTTCTCAACTCTGTAGAAAAAGACAAATACAGACAAAGCAGGATCCTTCTATTTTGTAGGAACCATAAAGATTACGTGCCTGGCAAAATGTTAAATGGCATCTGATAATTCTGAGGGCCAAAATGTGGATTTCTGTTCCCTTTAAGGATCTTTGGTTTTTGTTTGTTTTTGAAAGCAAACATTATGTCTCCCTCTCTTCTACTCCCATGATTTGCTGCTTTGAGATATACTCTTATGCCTCGAAGGCAGCTGTCGTCAAGATCTCATCTCCATCCATTTGTGCAATATGCATTCACTCTACTATGGGTAGAATACTGCTGAAGCTTTGGCAAAGACAAATTCTTTAAAAACTATGGTTTCTAACAATAAGAAAATTATGGCTTTCTATTCTGATGGAGATTATATTTTCTATTTGGGAAGAAAATAATAAGTGGTCTTATAGCTACAAGTAATTAAAATAAAAAGGCTATGCAATGAATGCTATAGATATAGTATATCCTTCCTAAATCTCCATCTGCTTAAGATACCATCCTTGGCTCCCATCTTCCTCTGTCCATGCCTGTTGGTCACCTGTAATGCCCTAAGACATATACATTAATCACACAGGTTAAACTGTCCTTCTGCCTCTCACTGATTACTAGCCTGCATTTATCCAATTGTGAAACTTTTGCCATTCTCTCTGACTTATTTAAAATGTGAGCTCAATATTATTATTTTTTTTAAAAGGTGGGGGGAGAAAAGAAAAATGTGACCTGACATGGGGAATATAAACATACAATGATGGACTACTGGGTTCATCAACATCCTTCATTCTACATAAGAGAATAAAATCTTAGATATACTTCATTTATATGGGTGATTTATATGTATGTGTGTGCCCTATTTCACCTATTTATATAGTTAATCTCAACTTTCCACCAGATCCTAAGTTTTCTTAAGCCCTACATGGAACAAAAATCATGTCACACAGTGTCAACTACATGAAAATAAAGTTGCTTTCCTCAGCAGGCTAAGGGAAAAAAATGAAGAAAATGGTGAAATGCTTTGTCAACGTAAAAATCAACACACTGGCCGGGCTCGGTGGCTCAGCCTGTAATCTCAGCGCTTTGGGAGGCCAAGGTGAGTGGATTGCCTGAGTCCGCAAGTTCAAGACCTGCCTGGGCAACTTGGCAAGACCTCATCTCTACAATAAATCAAAAATTAGCTGGGCATGGTAGTGCATGCCTGTAGTTCCGGCTACTTGGAAGGTTGAAGCAGAAGAATCACCAGAGCCCAGTAGGTCGAGGCTGCAGTGGCCGGGAGCAGCCACTGCACTCCAGTCTGAGTGACAGAGTGAGACTCCAACTCAAAAAAAAAAAAAATTCAACACACCGATCTTTTACTCTAATTGTTTCAACAGGAGGCATCACAGCTGGATGTATTCCAGCTCCTGAGGGCACCACACCATAACTGTACCCTGGGTGCATGCCCAGTCTTCCAGCACATGTTCAATCATGCCTCCTAGAGTCACATAAGCAGGAGGACAGCTGCCCACAACCCCCTCCTGCCTGGAGCAGATCATGGGGCTCCAGACGAATCCCTTGGAACAGGAAGGAAGACAGAAGAACCAACCCTCGGGTGCCAATCAGCTGAACCTCACTTAAGGACAGCAAGGGTCATGGTCAATCGCCCTCTTATCCCATATGACTACCTCCTTCATTTAGAAAGGACGGCACAAACACAAAGCTAATTATGGTTCCTCAATATATTTTTGCGGTTGTTGATTTGAGCTCTGGTGTACAAGTTGTTTTTTAGAAGCAATTTTCACCACTGCTTCCTTCAACCTACAAAAGTAACACTGAATTTGCATAGTCCAGTGCTGATATTCTTGAAGTTTGGTGAGCTAAGAAAGATGGGTTTGATTAAACAAATTAAAGAACCAATGAAATAGTCGAGATAATAATGATTTGAAATGTCCCTAAATCACTTTCTAATAAGAAAGATAGGTGATACATATCTTCAAGGACCCTAGGAATCCATCTCAAGCTTAGATTAAATGTTCAAAATAGCCACGTGAAGAGCTCTATCCATCGCTTACTTCTTATTTCAATTTGACTTTATATCTCATTTAAGTTCAGTAGTCATTTAAGTTCAGGTGGGCTAAATGTTTCTAAACCTGCTAAATCTGTGAATTTCTACAAAATGATTTAATGTTTTGATGCATGCTGACTCACCTCACCCATGAGTCATCCAAAGTCTAGTTTACCATAGCCCATGTGGTCTACCAAACCTTCTACCAGTGAGCTCTCAAACAATGAAATTTCCCTTCCTTGAGTGTCACTTGGTATTCCCAAACTACTCCACACCAAGCACTGTTGCTCCTTCATACGCAGGTGTCTTCCTTTCCCGGTTCAGTGTCAACCTCCAAAGACTCCCCAGTCCCAATTCCATGGGAGGTCATTTTAGGACCTCAGGTTCCTCACTCTCACCCCATCCCACTTACCCCCACCTCCAGCCACCTTTTTGTTGTAGAGAGGAGGTCTCACTGTGTTGGCGAGGCTGGTCTCAAATTCCTGAGCTCAAGTGATTTTCTAGCTTTGGCTTCCCAAGGTGCTAGAATTACAGGCGTGAGCCACCACACTCGGCCAACCCTCTGTTTTCTCTTCTCTTTTCCTAGGTTGTTAATGTTTCCAGCAAGGCTATTTCATCTTAGGTAGGAGGAGCCAGCTGTTGGTTGAAATTCATTTGCTTAATTCCACCAGTGTTTATTGAATACCTGCTCTCGTTTTAAAAACAAGAATCCTTGCCTCCTGAAATCTGTGTGAATAAACAAGAACATAGAAAGGCGGACCCAGAAAAAAACAGAATTTATCTTTTGGAGGCAGGCCTTTGTAATACGCTTGGAATTTGTTCTTTTGGCTCAAACAGTCAACCAAAGCTTTTATCTGGAAGTTTTGAGAAGGTTGCATTATGATTTGCAGAAAAAGTGTCCTGAGTTGTGGAAAACAGGTGACTGGTTCTTCCACCATGAAAACACACCTGCCCATGCGCTACATGTTCAACAGTTTTTGGCCCAAAATGGCATGACCCCCATGCTCCACATCCCCCCATTCACCCGATCTCTCCCGAGGAAATATTCTTTGTTTCCCCAGATGAAGAAAAGTCCTCAAAGAAAAACATCTTGCCAATGTGGAGGAGGTGAAACAGACACCTGCAGAACTAAAAGGCATCAAAATTGATGAGTTCAAAAACTGCTTTGGCCGGGCTCGGTGGCTCAGCCTGTCACCCCGTGCCTTTGGGAGGCTGAGGTGAGTGGATGGCCTGAGGCCGCGGGTTCGAGACCCGCCTGGGCAGCGAGACCTCATCTCTACAATAAATCAAAAAATCAGCCGGGCGTGGTAGCGCGTGCCTGTAATTCCGGCTACTTGGAAGGCTGAGGCAGAAGGATCGCCGGAGCCCAGCAGGTGAGGTTGCGGTGGCCAGGAGCAGCCACTGCACTCCAGTCTGGGCGACAGAGTGAGACTCCAACTCAAAAAAAAAAAAAAACTGCTTTGAGCAGTGGGAAAAGCATCTCAACAGGTGTACTGCACCAAATGGAGAGTACTTTGAAGGTGACTGAAGTTTAAACATGTAAGAACAAATACGCAATTTTTCATAAATAACTTCTGGTTTGGGGGGGTTCCCCCTCATATATGAATGCTGGAAGCTGATAAGAGAGAGAGAAAAAAATAAATCAGAAAAAGGTAGAAAAGACCAGAAATGCCAGAGGAGCTATACTAGCCAGCAAGAGCCTCAGTAAGAAGGTAAGATTTGGGAAAAGGATTGTGGTAGGTGAGGGGGTGCTGGGTACAGAGTGTTGGGAAATGGAGACTTCCTAAGACAGGAGACCGCCTGGAGAGAGAGAGGAATCCCAGGAGGCCAGTGTGGCTGGAGCCAGAGAACAGAGGAAGGTGAACTGGGAGAAGGTGAGCCAAGATCATGGGAACCCTAGGGCACTGCGAGGCCTTTGCTGAGGAATTCTGAACGCAGGGGTGATGTCCTTGACTAGCCTTTTAAACAATCACTCTGGGTACTCTATGAGGACACACCGGAAGGGGCAAGGAAAGGACCCAGAGAACTTGAGAGGAGGCTCCTACATTAATCCAGCAAAAGAGGATGGACAAGGGCTGGGGCCATGGTTACAACAGGAGAGAACTTGATGACATCTACTGTTCCCCACCCCATCCCATGCCCTGTGGCCAGCTTTCCATGCCCTCCTCACTCACCCAAGCTGCCACTCCTTAGGCCAGCCTGAGATTAGCTCCTTCAGCCCAATCCACCTCTATATTTCCCAATACACAGTCCTCTCCTTGCTGTTTAGAAGTATCTCTCCTTCTCCCCCCAGATTCTTTTTTTTTTAATTTTATTTATTATTATTTTTTTGGGTTTTCTGTTTTGTTCTTTTTTTTTGTTTTGAGTTGGAGTCTCACTCTGTCACCCAGACTGGAGTGCAGTGGCCGCTCCCGGCCACCACAGCCTCCACCTGCTGGGCTCCAGAGATCCTTCCGCCTCAGCCTTTCAGGTAGCTGGAACTACAGGTGCGCGTTACCACGCCCGGCTGATTTTTGATTTATTGTAGAGATGAGGTCTCGCCAAGTTGCCCAGGCGGGTCTTGAACCCTCGGGCTCAGGCAATCCACTAGCCTCGGGCCACCCAAAATGTTAGGATTACAGGCTGAGCCACCAAGCCCGGCCTCCCCCAAATCCCTACTTCTACCCATCGCCCCCTGCAGAGCACAAACTCTTATTCCTGGGTTTCCTCAATCCTAATAAATCCTCTCATGACCTTGTCACTTCCCCGAGCCACTCCGATTCCTTCTTCTCCTTCCACCCACTCTAACCTGTGCCTGCCTCCCCTCCCTCCCCACCTATTCTTTAATCCCTGGCCAGTCGCCAACTCCACGCCCTTTCTAGGGACCTCTCCTGTCCAGCAGGGAGCAGGACTGTCGGCTCTCCGGCTGCTTTCCTCCACTCTCCCAGGAGGCTGAGACCCTGCCATTTCCTGGTTCTTGTCCTTTGTCTCTGCTTCCCCTGCCCAAGGAGCCACTTTCAGGCTCTCGGCCCCTTTGGCTCCCGTCTCACATTTCTGTGAGTGAGCCCAGATTGTCCTTTTCAGCCCTGACTCTTCTCGGGTTGCATTTCAGTATTTCCAGCCACTGAAAGGGCTGCTAGCTCCTATTAAGCTTTTAAACTTCATATTCCTATAACAGATTCCCATGGAGCCTAACTTATGTCATGATACTGGTCAGTCTTCTGTCTATTATTAATATGAATATAAGCCTTTATCTCTTTCTCCTGAGTTTTAAGCAATTTGAAAGCAAGGACCCTATCTTCTATGTATAGTCTCAAGTACCTCATGAAGCTGGGCCTTTTCACAAGTAGTATAAGTGTAAATATAAGTTAAAAAAAACACTCCTCAACTCAGCTGATCAGGGATGCCTGAAAAGTAAGTTTTCCTTTTTAAGGAATATTTGGAAATAAAAACAATTATTGGTCCCTATTTTCTGTAAAAGGCAATTACTTGAGCTAGAATTCTAATTTTCATCTCTTAAAGGTCTGGCCAAAGTCAATTCAGAAATATTATTTATCCAAATTTTTTAGATAGGTCCAATCCTAGACATGAACTAATATCCCAGAAACCACAATGTTCACGGAAAGTTACATTGTTGGCCACTGAATTCCGGCTGATCAAAATTTCGAGGAATTTATAAAAAGAATACTTCTCAATAAAAAGCCAAAAGCAAAGTATTGTGACTATTTTTTTTTGACAGCATATAATTAAAAAGCAAGGACAAAACACAGTGAAAAAAAATATTTTCTTTTCAAAAAAACAGATGGGAAATGAGATCAGGGAATTCCAGGCCTTTGTAAGCAGCGGGGCTTGGCTTCCTCTCCAGGTCAGCGGTTTGTAGATCATTATCAGACTCATGTAAGCAAAAGAGGAAAAGAACCAGAGGAAAATAAAAATCAGGATGTTACTGAAAGGGAAATGGAGGAACCACATTTTTCTATACAATGCTGAGAACACTCTAGGATTCTCCTGTACCTTAACTTTTCCAAAAAGGAAAATGTCTAGGATCATTGATTATTAACAATCTTCACTCCTTAGTCCCCATCCTTCCTTTTAAATTCTCTTGCTAAGACACTGACATTGAGAATACACCATGGACATCAGGAGGAAAAGTACAGGAGGAATTACCCTGACTGTGCGCACAATGCTAAGGGTGACCACAGCATACCCACAAACACAGCACAGAAATTCTATCACAACATGCACTTTTTAAAGACATTGTGGCAAAATTCACAAACCATAAAAATTACCATCTTAGCCATTTTTAAGCGTGCATTTCCGTGACATAAAGTCCATCTTCACTGTTCAACCACTAGCATTCATTTCCAGAACTCATTCCATCTTTCCCCACTGAATCTCTGTACTCATTAAACAATAACTCTCCATTCCCCACTCCCTTCAGTCCCTGGCAACCACCATTCTATTTTCTGTCTCTCTGGATTTGATTTACTTTAGGAACCCACATAAGTGGAATCATGCAGCATGTGTCCTTTTGTGACCAGCTTATTCCATTCAGCATAACGTCCTCAAGGTCCATCCATGTTGTAAAATGTGACAGGAGTTTCTTGCCTTTTTTTTTTTTTTGAGTTGGAGTCTCACTCTGTTGCCCAGACTGGAGTGCAGTGGCCACTCCCGGCCACCGCAGCCTCGACCTGCTGGGCCCCGGCAATCCTTCCGCCTCAGCCTTCCGAGTAGCTGGAATTACAGGCATGCGCTACCACGCCCAGCTGATTTTTTGATTTATTGTAGAGATGAGGTCTCGCTGCCCAGGCGGGTCTCGAACCCATGGGCTCAGGCAATCCACTCACCTCAGCCTCCCAAAGGTGCGGGATTACAGGCAGGGCCACCGAGCCCGGCTAGTTTCTTCCCTTTTAAGGCTGGATAATATCCCATTGCATGTGTATACCATATTTGGTTGATCCGTCAGTCCCTTGATGGACATGAGTTGTTTCCACCTTTTGGCTACCGTGAATAACTGCATGCAAATGGGTGTATGAGTATCTCTTCAAGTCCCTGCTTCCAAGTGTTTGGGGCATATAGCTATATAGCATGCTTTTTTTAGCCTTCTGTGCAAGCACTACTCTCTGTTCTTTTATACCAGACATCAATGTTTACTTTTTATGAAATCTGAATGGTTCCCATAAATTGCCTCCCAACATCCTTTTTTTGCTACATATTACCTTGTTCACATTTTATCACTTGACAAAACGGCACAAATATTAGTAAGCTACATAACAAGTCAGAAGCCATGGTGATTGATCACAACAGTTAACAATGTCACCACTAACAGAATCATCTGGTAAACGGCTTCCTCAGGAGGGGGAAACATGATTAGAAACCAATAGTTAGCCTCCCACCTTGAAGTCTGTCTCTGACAGGAAAGGCATTACTTCCAGTTAAATAGAGGTCTGTCACTTGTTAAGCAACAAGTCAGCTTAACATTTATTGATCGAAAACATTTTCATCTAAAGGTTATCACCTCTGCCTGACTGCCTGTTAAAAGTTTACCCACAATTTTTCTCACAGAAAAAATAAGCTTTCAGACTTATGCTGAGTCAACTTGTTAAGGCCACAAGACTATAAGAAAAATAAATGCTCATTAATCACTGAAAAGCATACTCCTTTTCAGACCCTGTTTCACCTGCATTTTTTTAATTTTAGAAATGTATCTGATTTCCAACAAACATAATTATTGATCTAGCAAGTATTTTTGACAAATCTAGTCACTAGTACTTCCACCTGTGCAAATGGTATTACTATTTACTTCATGAATCAAATCAAAATAACCTAATGTTCATCCTAACTTTACCAACTTGTAATGTGGCAACAT
>NW_007257738.1:170975-205750 GCF_000164805.1 Carlito syrichta | reverse complement strand
GTGGGTGGGTGGGAGAATAGAAAGGGGCAAGCCCAGTGCTGAGCCCTCCTTAGGACCAAAGTGCGGGGTGACACCTGAACACGAAAGCATAAGAAGCAGCTAGTAGCCAAGGCATGGTGGCTCACGCCTGTAATCTCAGCACTTTGGGAAGCCATGGTGAGAGACTCGCCTGAAGCCAGCGGTTTGAGACCAGTCTGGGCAACTTGGTGAGACCTGTCTCTACAATAAATAAAAAAATTAGCTGGGTGTGGTGGCACATGCCTGTAGTTTCAGCTACTCGAAAGGCTGAGGCAGAAGAATTGCCTGAGCCCAGCATGTCGAAGCTGCGGTGGCTATGAGCATGACACTGCACTCTAGCCTGGGTGACAGAGTGAGACTCCAACTCAAAAAAAAAAAAAAAAAAAAAAAAAGGCAGCTAGAGAAGAGCCAAGACAATTAACTAAAGTGTTAACGTGCCCAGTGTAGACAAGGAGAAGGAGAGGAATTAAAGGAATGGAGAAAAAAGTCACTGTGGACTTAAACAGGTTTGGAGGATGTGAGATTTCAAGTGGCCTCTAAAGGGTAAGAAGGACCTAGAAAATGCTGCCAGCAAGGAGAACCACGAAGCCAACGTGAGAGGGCACAGAACCCCAAGCAGCAAGGTCTGATTCTGAAAAGTGCTGTCAGCTAGTGACAGCTGTATTTCCCATGGCGTTCCTGTTCCTGGCCATGGCAGGCAATACATACTTTATTTTAAAAGTATTCTGACGGTTGGCAATTATTCTTTTGATTTTTAAAAATCCACATTTACTTCATGTCTCTCTTTTTTTGTTGTTTTAAATACTCCTCTCTCATCCTTAGGTAAGTACATCTAAACAACAGATCTCTTTTCCATACAACTCATTCTCAGAGAACTCTTTGATGTCCTAGGATCCAATCAGTAAGGTCTCAACAAGTGCCCTACTCATGAAACGTACAAATGCATCATCACTATCCACACTTCTATTTTGGTAAATTAGCATTTCGAGTATATTTGGCAGAAATGGCACCAAGTTCTATCATCTTAATAGTTAACTAATATTGCTTAAGCATTTAAGTGCAGTAAATCACCAAGGTAAGCATCATGCTCACCATCTGACACACTGCCAACCCTACTTGCAATCATTTTTCCATATGAAGTAAAATACTATCACCTGATCTAATGTATTCCCTCTGCTTCTAATAATACAATGATAATTCTGCTCCTATTCTGCCTAAAAAAACAGAGTCAGGTAAAAGGAATCTGTGGCATCACTAAGACCTTTTACTCATTCAGTTAATTTGACAGTTAATAACATCACAAGACAGTTTAGCAAGAATGCCCTATGCAAATGACTTTACCTGATGAGAAAGTTTGAGTCAATAGGAAAACAGATAATTTTACCCAAACTTAACTAGGGGTCCATCACAGTTCCTATGGCGAAGGTCAAAGCTGAAATTCAAGTCCTTTAACCTTTAGGAAAACTTCCCCCAAAGAGAAAACAACACTTGGTTATCACCCTTGGCCAACAAAATGCTGGTGAATTCATTGCCTTCCCTAGAATATCTGTGCCTGGTGTTACTGCAGAAGTAGTTGCCGGCAAAAGGCACAAATAAGTTTTCTCGAAGTTTTATCTGTCTGATTCTACAACGGCTTAAATATCCACGTATCCTGACCCTGGGAGAAAAAGAGTGATACTAAACTAACTGTCTCTTATTTCTTTGTTTTGTTTTTTAAGCAATTTTTATCTCAGGCATGCAAATACAACTTTGTACTCTAGGTTACAAAACTAAAAAGAAAAAAATGTTGTCACTCTAATTAATACCAAGAAGAACACATACTTCATACTGAAAGAAACTTGAGATAACCTTTAGCTTCTTCAGAGAACACTACAGGAAAAATTTGTCAATGTGGAGTATAATTTATAATCATTTGATTTTGCTTTTTATTTGTTGCCAAATCACATGCAAAGGCATCATTTTGAAGTTCCCATTTATCTGCTCTTTCTTGCATAGTCTATTTGTGGAATTAAGTTTTCAAAGCATGGCATGTTTTGGCATAATGTGAGCCCATTTACCAGTGGAAAAGACTTTGGCAGCAACATCGCATGAAGGGTCTATTGCATTCCCATGGCATTCTTTTTTTTTATTATTATTATTCTTTCCAGGAAAGAGCTAAAGAATAACCGTTTGGGGCCCATGTATCTCTAACAAGTTAGAAACAGTAAACATTTGTGAAAATTCTCACCTCTGTTGTAAACCAGAGACTCTTACATTTGGTGGGGGAAAACTTCAAGGATTATCATTTCACAATTGCTATTGACACAGAAGTTTCTAAAGACAATTCAGTATGCACAGAACTGCATGGAGCAGCTCATGTTCTGGGGTTAGAAAGAGGGTGGGAGGAGGCTCTTGATGTCAATTATTTCAATATCTGCCTGTCATTTTTCCTTCTGTATGAATATGTAGTATTTTTCTAAATTAAATGACAAAGAATCAATGAGGTTAAAAAAAATAAGGCAGCTCAGTTCACAAAAGACGCCAGGCGCAGTGGCTCACACCTATAACCCCAGCACTTTGAAAGACAGATGTGAGAGCACTGCCTGAGCCCAGGGGTTCAAGACCAGTCAGGAAATTTTGAAAGACCTTATTTTTACAATAAATTTTAAAAAATCAGCCAGGCATGGTGGCGCACACCTGTAGTTCCAGTTATGTGGAAGAAACACCTGAGCCCAGCAGGTCAAGGCTGTGGTGGCCCTGAGCTGCACTCCAGCCTGGGAGACAGAGTAAGACTCCTACTCAAAAAAAAAAAAAAAAAAAAAAGACAGGGCTTGGATGGTAACAGCATCAGATAGAGAAGCATCCAGGTAAGAGCATCAAGGTAGGGAAGAAGGAAGTATCAGGATTAGGTCCCAGGAAAGCAAAGAAGTAACCAGAACTTCCAAATAGACCAAGGTGCCTCTAGGATGCCAGGCATCAAACACCACCGGGTTTCCTAAGGAAGAATGTAGTTCTCACTCCTTAACAGCCTCAACGCTTCTTGTGGGTCATTCAGCCACAGGACCTGAAAGACTTCCAGCTTCAATGTGCAGAGCATCTCACAGCAAGAACTGTGCTGAGTCCACGCTTCCTTCCAAAGAACAGCACCTAGATTACACTAGCAAGGTAGACTTCATGGCATTCCTGACTAACCCTCGAGTCCCTTGCTGGGAGCTCACACAGTCTGGGGCTCCTTGGAGCTGGTTCCCAAAATACCATCCTAAAAGAATGCACGACAAAATCCTCCACTGTTCCCCAGGAAAGCCCATCCTTAAGACTCTAAGCCATTTGGTCAAAAATTCCAAATGAAAATTTAAATCTCATAAGGCAAGGAGCCACTTGTGCCCACTAAATCAGCCCAGAGTATAGCACTTTTATTCAAAATAAAACATACTAAAACATATATTTTACATATAATTAATATGCAAATATAATCCATTAAAATTATCAACTCATGAAGAAATGCTTGGAATATAATGACATAACTTTTCTCTCTTAAATAATATCTTATTTTCATCTTTTAAAAAACCAAAAATTAACTCACTCAATAATAGATCAACAAATACAAAAACGCTATTTGTAAAGGTCAAGCACATGGTTCTGCTGACCAAAAGGAACATTATTTACCTGAAAGTCATCATAGGGGAAGAGCAGCATCTCTCTTAAACAGTCATTCAGGATCTGAGTCTTCTTCTGGACGATGACATTTTCATAGTCGAGAGGCTCAATGAGCTTTGGCTTTGCCTGGAAGGCAAAAAGATAGTAAGTAAAACAGTTGTATACACAAATGCAATTTCTTAAGATTAAAGAACTTGATACATTCTATTCTGTTTTGTATGTCCTACAACTAGAGTATGCTAGTCTTGCTATCGGAAGGAGACAGAAATAAAAAGTAAAAGTTGTTTTCAAAGAGACAAATGATGCTTTGTGGTACCCTGTCTATACAGAGTGAAGTTTGTTCAATTACTTAAGCACAACAGAAGCTCCGAGTTCTCATGAACCTTCCAGTCTTTTCTTGGGTCACAACACCTGACTTACATTTGTTCCCTTCCAAGAGTTGCCCTGGTTAGAGGTCTAGCCACAGCCTGGCAGTCAAGGCTGGATGCCCAGAATGGCTCCAGTCATACCATCATTCTTGGTCCAGAGCCTAAATATAGCCACAGTTCTTGTTATTTCACACAAAGCTCCACAGAACCCTTCTCTGAGCCTCAACATATCCCTGCCTATCCCGAAGTATCTATACTTGTATAGGTAATAACAAGACATTGAAAAATAATGAAGCTGGGTGCAGTGGCTCATGCCTGTAATCCCAGCACTTTGGGAGGTAGAGGCAAGAGGACTGCCTGAGCTCATGAATTTGAGACCTACTGGGCAACTGGGTAAGACCTCGTCTCTACAATAAATCAAAAAATTAGCTGGGTGTGGTGGTGCATGCCTGTGGTTCCAGCCACTTGGAAGGCTGAGGTGGAAGGGTTGCCTAAGCCCAACAGGTCGAGGCTGCAGTGGCTGTGAGTTTGCCACTGCATTCCAACCTGGGTGACAGAGAGAGACTCCAACTCACAATAACAATAACAATAATAATGAGCTGGGCCATAATCAGGCAAGCAAGGGAGGGAAAGGTACTACTTAAACCAGGGTTTGTAAGAGAACCTTAGGGGACAGGAACGCCTATGCCTACCGTGCAGAGGGAAGAAGAGAGAATATGCTTGTTCTGGCTATTTCTAACATTAATCTTCTTGCTTAACATCTCTTTTATCCATCATCAGTCATTTTCAGTTTGTTAACAGATTACTTTCCACGTATCAGGCACTGATCGGGCTAGGGTGGGGATAAAGACACATATTCAACTAACTACAGTATGGTACGCCAACTGCCAAAATGGGCATTATATAGGATGCTACCAGATAGAACTTAGTCTGTTATATTAATAGTTACCACAGAGTTATTTTTGAAGCTACTAATAAAAAAAATCTGATATCTATCATCTCAACAAATGCTATATATATTAAAATGACAACTTATATATAGGAAACATATTAGAGACATCTGGCATGTAGCATCTAAATTGGCAATTGTGATGAAGGCTTGCTACAACTCCTTTTCTTCCCAATACTGGTAGACTACATTTCCCAGCTTCCCCATAGTCATGTTTATCCACGTGACTGTCTTCTAACCCATTCAAGTGGAAAGGATGTGGCCACAGCTTTGCCTGGCCCATGTGACTCCTGCCCTTTTCCCTCCCTCCGCCAGCCACTCACATGGGATCCAGAGGACGGAGCCCTGGGATGGAAGGAGTCTGGGTCCTGAACCACCCTGCAAAAGGTCACCAGCTTAAAGTAGCACTGAACTGCCCAGTGAGCAAGACCAAATGATGCCGTGTGTAGCCACCAAGATTATGGCATTGTCTGATGCAGCCGCTAGCTTACTATCTAATGTAAGTACAGATGCACATGTTTAACTTAATTACTCTACTTAACTAGACTCTACAAAGATGGTTGGACATGCTAAGAAAAAAAGGAATGCCCAAACAAGTGCACAATTATTATAATTCAGTAAAATATGTGCTATGGCCGGGCTCGGTGGCTCAGCCTGCAATCCCGCGCCTTTGGGAGGCTGAGGTGAGTGGATTGTCTGAGCCCGCGGGTTTGAGACCCGCCTGGGCAACTTGGCGAGACCTCATCTCTACAATAAATCAAAAAATCAGCCGGGCGTGGTAGCGCGTGCCTGTAGTTCCAGCTACTTGGAAGGCTGAGGCGGAAGGATCGCCGGAGCCCAGCAGGTGGAGGCTGCGGTGGCCAGGAGCGGCCATTGCACTCCAGTCTGGGCAACAGAGTGAGACTCCAACTCAAAAAAACTCCCAAAAACTTAAAGCTATGACAGTGAAAGTCTAGGTAATTTATAATAGTAAAAGTGCTGGTAATTCCTGCAAATGCTGGTAATGTCAGACTGCTTTTACATTAAAAAAAAGATTTAGAGCAAGTGGTGCTTTTCATTTGCTTGTTGTTTGTTTTGAGACAGGGTCTCACCCTGTCACCCTGGAGTGCAGTGGCACAATCACAGTTCAATACAGCCTCAAATTCCTGGGCTCAAGCCATCCTCTCACCTCAGTCTTCTGAGTAGCTGGAACTACAGGCGCATGCTACCATGCCCAACTAATTTTTTTAAGTTTTTTTGTAGAGAGATAGGATCTCACTCTGTAGCACAGGCTGGTCTCAAACTCCTAGGCTTAAGTGATCCTCCTACCTTGGCCTCCCAGAGTACTGGGATTACAGGCATTGAGCCACCACACTTGGCCATAAATATTTATAAAGAATTGTCACAGAAAATAAAAATACTTTCCAAGATATTTTAATTCAATTTTTAAAAAATGGTCACTCCCTTATTTGTCACACTGCATATAGTAACCAGTCAACAAATGCTTGCTGGAAAAATGAATGACTATCAAGATTAATAACATTTTCCTTAGGAACCATAACCATATTTCTAAAAACACCCAAATATGCACACAGCTTTCTAAAATTCCATTACAAAAAGATCAGACGAACAAACACTGCAGAATGGAACAGACACTACGCTCCTCCTGGCTTACATGGTGTCTGCCACATAACCGCAGGCCACGATGGTTACTCCTCTATGACAGCCCTGGCCGTCTGCACAGGCACGCCGGGAAGGGCCAAATCCTGGCTGGGTGCAGCCCCCTTCCTTGCCCTTACCCCCTCATGCAGGGTCCTCAGCTCCACTCCCTCTTGGTAAGGTCCAGATTCTTCAGACTCAACTAGAGACAAGGACGGAATGCCAGCCCATGGGAATGGAGTAGGGGGTGTGGATGTACTTGAGGGCTTTCCTAGCTGCCAATGCTTTCTGGTTTGGTTTTTTTTTCCCTTGCTTCTATAGCACAGCAGCCAGGAGGGCTTTCTGGGAGAGACCCCAGGGCGCATGCTCCGGGAAGCTGCACTGGCACCTTCATGACAGTCATCCAGAAGGCCCCACTGCTACCCTAGTGGGTGGTCCCTGTTCACCAACTCCAGCCTGTGTCACCTCAGTAAACTTCACCACCATCCCACAGGCCACAACCACATTCCAACTAGGCCTGAAGCTCAGCCTTGTGGCCCTCAGATGCCCTCATTAAGGCCACTTAAATGAAGTAACTCACTGGGCAGAGGTCTTCAGCAGCTGCAGGGAGCACTTCCAGGATCAACAATTGACTTCAGCAAAAAGGGATCAACTGAGAGCAGCTCACCTGCTGCCTAAGCTAAGAGCAAGGCAAAAAGCGCTTGTTTAAATACAAATACCTGGCAGGATGCCTCCTGCTCCCTTCCACACATGGCCTTTGTGGGGGGATGGAAGGAGGGGAACTGTCAGAGGAGAAAGGCTGGAAAACAGAGACTGGTGAAGGAAGAGAGGAAAAGGAGACCAGAGGGAGATGCCAGGGAGGAAGGGACGAAAAAGACAGACCCCTGGGGTGGCGGAGGCAGGAATGGAGGGAAGATGGGAAGGAAGATGAAGAGAAAAAAGGAAGGTCCAAAAAGAAAGAGCAGAAGAGAGGTGCTCGAGAGACTTGGACGTGGGCCTGTGGGAAGACACACCACTGTATCTACTAAACTGTGGGTTAAGAGTATAATCGTCGATCCTCAACTTTTCATTAAACTGATGCTTCACTGGTTATAGCTGTTCACAGTTCTTCCATTCCACTAAGCTTTTCCAGGTTCTGGGGTGGGGGCGGGGGTGGGGAGGAGGAGCAGCCCATGAGGGTAGGGAACTGATCGGCCTGCAACATGACTGGTGACAAGAACGTCACATTAACAGCAAAATGACACAGGCTAATTACCAGACTGACAGTTCACCACTCTTGGTTTAGAAGAACAAGGCTTGGCACAGATTTGGCACATGATCTTGGTTTTAAAGCCATCAAAATATGCTCAAGTTCAATTCTTCCCCTGGCGACAGAGCCCCGGGGGTTTGAAGTTCTTAATTTTCTGTCTTCAAAAGAACCAGAATTATCCAAATTGACCACAGTCATGGATGGAGCTGCTCCTAGGCCATCAGTACCACCATGTTTGGAAACCCTGAGTATTCATCAGTTTAAATTTTAAGTATTCCAGGATGCTGTGTTTCCCTAAGCAGGGTGGGGCCTAGCCAACTTCCAAGTCTATGACATTCAGAACATGCACAGTGTAGGTGACTGTTGTTTTTACAGTGCATGAAAAATGTAGCTCACCTATATACAAGTTCTTCAGCTTTCTCTCCCATGTGGTGGTTAAATGTCCTTATCTATGAACATTCATTTCTCAGGTTGCTTGTGAAATCAGAAGAGATTTCCCAGGAAATCTATAGGAGAGATCTGTAGTACTTTCAGCCCACAGATAGCCTACAACAGTGGCCTGAAAGGGGAGTTCCCAGGAACTGTGATTTAGCATCATCTAGGAACTGGTTATAAATGCAGATTCCGAGGCCCAGGCCCAGAGCTGAATCAGAAACCCCAATAGCAGGGACCAAGCTACCTATGATGGAACAAGCTCTCCAAGGGATTCTTAAAAACTCCTGGTCAATCATGATGCCCCAGGAACTATGTTAGAATTTTTAAATTCAGAGAGAAACAAGAAACAAGTCCAACTAGCCTTGGCAACATAGTGAGACTTTGTCTCTACAAAAAAAAAAAATGTTTAAAAATAAGCCGGGGTGGCTGGGAGTGGCGGCATACACCAGCTACTCGGTAGGCTTAGGTGGAAGGATTACCTGTGCTCAGAAGGTTGAGGCTTCTTAACTTCTTAACCTCCCCGAGGTTACAGACCCCTTTGAAAACCTGGGTCCTTTCCCCTCAAAAATGTATACACACATTGCTTTCTATAACTGTATACACAGTTTTTGGGGGAGGTTAGTAACTTCCAGGAGAACGGCCATGCAAAAGCCCTGGACTAGTGGGAGAGCCAGGCTTGCAAACATTTAACTCAATGTAGAGACAGCAGTTGGTGGAAGTTAAATGCAGAGCCAAGCTCAAGCCCGTTGCCTTTCACGGGCTGTGACATTTCCTCACTTCACTAAGAAGGGATGCTTCAAGAGTGTGAAGAATGAGAATTCTTCACATGGGCAAAAGCTTGAACTCCCTACCCCTCTTAGCTAGGCAGATGCAAAGGTTCCACACATCTCTAAGTCCCTGGGTCCAGAACGAAGGCAATGCTGCATCCACCCTTTCTGACCTGAGCCCGCTCTGATCACTCCATCTGCACAAACAACATGGCTCTCTCACCCCCACATCTGTCACAGTCCTCCAGCCCCTCAGGCTGGCTGGCAGTCTACAAACATTTTTGTAGCAGAGGAATCCTTAAAAGACAAATCTTACCTACAAAGCAAATACAGCAACAACAGAAAAAGTGAAAGCAAGCCGCTCCAGCCCCAGGGCCTATAGTCCTTCTCATGACAGGGCACCTCCCCCTTCACACACTAAGAGGTGGCCCTTCCTTCTCCTGGCTTAGTGACAGTCCTGGGATGACAGCAGCCTGTGAGTGCTCATCTCCACTATCAGTGCCTCAGGCAGGACAGGGTCTTATCTCCGTGCCCCTCAGAGGCACGTCCCCTGCAAGGTAACAAGGCTCCTGGCCCTCATTTGCACAGCCCGCTATAGGCGGCTCCTGTCCAGCTCCATTGTCGCTGGACATCTTGGCTTAGGAAGATGCCCAGGAACACGTCCGCGATGTCCACCCAATGTCATGACACGGAGGTGCAGGACAAGAGGCCCTATCACGATACAGGTATATCCTATACCTAAGGTGTGTGGCTCCAGAACCACCAGGGGTCAATAAGATTAGTCACTGTGCAAACTGAGAATGCCCCCAACCTATAGAAGTTCATATACAAAAGAAACCTAACAGAGGTTTTGCCAATACTAAAATTCTCAGGACGTTCTCTAAAGCTAGGATCTGTCGTGGAACTAGGAAAAACTTTTCCAAACTCTCCATAATAAAATACAAAGTTTGATTAATCATGCCAAGGGAAAGATTGAATGGTCTGTTCTTGTGACAAAGAACGATAATTCAAAATCATGATCCTATGAGGAGGTGATAAAAGAATATAAAGTCAAAAACTGTAGGGGAAAAAATCCTATAGAGGTGTGGCAAGAGGCTCACTGATAAAAACGTGTCATTTCCCTAGACTTCTAGTGTTTATGCTTTGAATTATTTTTTGTAATTTGTCAATTTCTTTTCAAATTCTAAATAAATATTCATTTCCATGACTTATTTTGCTTTCCAACTTTTGAATTGTTTTTCTTTCTTTCTTTTTTTTTTTTGAGTCAGTGTCACCCAGGTTGGAGTGCAGTGATACGCTCACTGCAGCCTCGACCTGCTGGGTTCAGCCAATTCTTCCACCTCAGCCTTCCAAGTAGGTAGAACTACAGGCATGTGCTACCACACCCAGCTAATTTTTTGATTTATTGTAGAGACGAGGTCTAGCCAAGTTGCCCAGGCTGGTCTCAAACCCCTGGGCTCAGGCAATCCTCTCACCTCAGTCACCCAAAGTGCTGGGATTACAGGCTTGAGCCACCATGCCCGGCCTTGGAATTGTTTTTCTTAAAGAAGGACCCCAAAAATCTATAAGCTTTGTCTCTCACAAAACCTGGATTCACCTTGGCGGGCCCATGTACACCAAACAAACATTGATCAAATTGCTGGCAGAAGAGTGGGTGGTAGGAAAGCTGAGCTGTACAGTCATGTGGGGTCTTGTTGGGTTCAACTGAGTTAAGGCAGCTTCATGTACAGCCTTGCAAATTGTAAGTACACAGTAAGTGGAGCTATTATTATTATTACATATGTTGCTTGCATAACAGTTTTTTTTTTTCTTGTTTAGAGATGGGGTCTCAATATGTTGCCCAGGCTAGATTCAACTCCTGGGCTTGAGCCATCCTCCTGCCTCAGCCTCCAGAGTAGCTGGAACTACAAGCATGGGCCACCACACTTGGTTAGAGGTGATTTTTTTTTTTTTTTGAGTGACTGCTCCACTTACTTTCAATTTGGCCAATCTGTTTACAGAAACTTTCCTCGGTCCTCCAGGAGCATATGAAAACAGATAGCAATGGAAGGGACATGCTCAAAGAAGGAAAAACCACGACACAACATAAAGAAAACTATACAACAGAGATGACAGTGAAGGTCAAGGGCTGAGCCTAAAGGAAACACCGAGATGCTTACACAGTCAGGTCAACTGGACCAAGCGTTGTGCAGTGTGTGGGGGGAGGACCGAAAAGAACACGGCTGGCGTTCAGGGTATGGAGAAGCACGTCTGAGCCACTCGCATTGGGGCAGCCCTGTGACAGTAGCAGGGTCTGGGATTCAGAAGAAGAGAGAAGGCAGGCAGGGCACTCCAAGGGACACTGCTCCCAGAGAGAGGGTTATGAGGCAGGAGGGGAAAAAAAAGGCAAGCAAGAAAGTCTGGGAAGCCCACAGAAGATTTCATAACAAGGAAGCAAAATCTTGGCTTCTAGGGAGGAGGCCCGCAGGAGTTGCCTGGGGCAATCACCATGTGGTCAGAATGGTTGGGGACAAAGAACTTGTCTCAAGGGTCCACATGGGCAACAGTGGCACAGCATAGCCACTGATACCGAGGACCCGCCGGATCCCATCTGAGCATGGCAGCCAGCAGCGTGGCGAACTTCCAGCAAGCACATTTCACCTAGCTTCCATGGCGCCAAAGAGCACCAGTCCACAACGCCCCACCCATCCCATTAACCTCTCCATTAAGCTTTCAGAACGCCCTCACTCCCACAGCATTTGCTGCTGCTTTGGGTCTGGGGGCCCAACATCATGCAAATTGAAATTCCAGATCAAAAGGCAACCAGAAGCAGAGAATCTTCTCAGAGTCATAAAATGAGGGTCCTCTGGAATCCAGCAGACCTGGATGGCATTCGTTCAATTTTGGCCACCAAACATGTTTGAAAACCATGGGAAGAGCTAAGCTCAAAAAAGCAAAGAGTGGTTTCACTGCTCTTCTCTCGGACATGACAGCTCCTCAAGAACCTTCTAGTCATTTCTTGTGTCACTGATGATTGAATGTTAATATGAGTTGAAATCCTGAATGCCACTTCTTGAAATAGCAGGCTAAGGAAATGGCAAGTCTTGGAGCTTTCTATTTTAAGAAATGAGAAATTCATTGTTTCTGCTTATAAAGAATTTAGGACTTCCTTGATTTATCTGCATTGCTCTAAAAGTTGCTTGATAGGCTGAGATAAAAATCTTCCATGAAACCTGGTCCATTTTCAAAGTGCTTCTCAATGTTGCCAACAGGACACAGTGGGAATGGGGGCATGAGAGTTTACAATAAGAAGGAAGGGCCGGGTGTGGTAGCACTTGCCTGTAATCCCAGCACTCTGGGAGGCGGAGGTGAGAGGACTGCCTGAGACCGGGGATTTGAGACTAGTCTGGCCAACTTGGTGAGACCTCATCTCTACAATAAATCGAAGATGCGTATAGCGGTGCATGCCTGTAATTCCAGCTACTTGGAAGGCTAAGGCAGAAGGATCACCTGGGCCCAGCAGGTTGAGGCTGCAGTAGCCATGAGTGTGCCACTGCACTCCGGCCTGGCCAAGAGAGTGAGAGTGAGACCCTGACTCAAAAAAATAAAAAATTTTAAAAAAGAAGCAAGGGGCTTCTGCAGCCATGTGCTAACAAGTGCGGGTCACATGGGACTGCCTGCCTGCACGACCTTCTTGCACACAACTCTCACTATACATTCCGCCAAGAATTTCTTGAAGCCATCAAGCTTGCAGGAGGGATTGAATTTTCCTACAAGTAGGATAGGGCAGGGATTAATAGCCACCTCCCTTCCTAAAGTACAAATGTTATTAGCAATATGTATCACTCTCTCCATGGGTATTTCCTGAGCTGGTCCAAAAGGCCTTGTGCCAGGTCTTTGGGACACCAAAATAAAAAGGACAGAGCCCCCCCCCCCCCCAGAAAACTCACAGTCAGAGGAGGGCAGATGTGAGAACAATCAGAGTAGAATGAATGACAGCAGTGGGAACCCAGGAGTGGCATCTGACCCACTAGAATGGTCCTAATCTCTGCCCAGCTAGATTAGAACTCCATGAGAACTAAAACAGTCCTGTTTAATTTAGTGCTTTCTCCAGCACCTAGAATAGCACCCGGCAGAATGGAGGCACTCACTAATTGTGTGTTGGGTGAAGGAACCCAGCAATGTGAAGTGCTTCTTAAAGAAGGTATAGGAGCCCAGTCTAAGAGATGAACAAATCAGCCGGGATTCAGGGTGGATTGAAGATTCCCTGCAGAGAAAATGGACACACCTGGGAGCATGCTCATTGATGGAACTAGATTTTGTATCGTCTGGAATCTGTGCAATTGGAGTGAGGAAGAGGTTAAAAAAGTACAAAAAAGTGGATACCAAATTGCTAGAATCTCATCCACGGCCTTGAAAGGAATCCTGAAACTTAAGCTTCATAAGTGTCACAATAAATCCTTCCTGAGCATGGTGAGTTCTGGAAGCAGCTGGTAGTTCAGAGCAGCTGGATCAGAGCTGCGTAAAGCGGGCTTAGGGTCTCAGTCTCCAGGGGTCCTTCAGCACCACTAGAAATCCAAGGTGATGAGGAAGACCATACTCATGAAAATGCCTTTCTGAAAGGAGATTCTGTGTGAATGCTTGTGGGGACAGAGGAGCACTGGATGGCCAACCGAAGGGCCCTGGTTCCACTGCATGGGGGGGGACGACACTGGGGTCACAGAGGAACGGCTCTTCATAAAGGGCCCCTGCTCCACCTTCACCTATGCAGCCCTCAATCTCGCCTCTAAAATGTAGACCGATATTGAAATAGTATTCACTGATGACTAGCTCCCCTGGGGTGCCAATATGTCCCAAAGCCATTGCTGCACCACAGCCTGTGGGGAAAGATGAGGCAGCATGGCAGGGGGCCCATGATAAGAAGGGCCCCAAGGAAGCCAGCAGGTAGGAGGAGGAGCACAGGGACTAAGAGACACACAGGTAGGTACACACCATCCTCAGCCAGAGGAAGATGCCCTCCATCACCCTGTAACAGACATGCTCTTCTGTCCTTAGCTTTAAAACTAGGAGGTGAGGATAGTCAAGATATAATCCCTTCCCATTCTGAAGCGCATGTTCTCCAGACTGCTCATCAATGTGTGGAGGAACGACGCTCTAGGAGCTGTTTGGAAGCATGCTTTTTAAAAGGAACAGGAGGTTCAGTTATACAGCCTACAAGCTTGTATTGAGCACGACACGCTTGTGCAAACATCAGAACCTGAGACGATCCAGTCTGGCCCCCTCATTTTACTCCCAAGAGCCTGGGAGTTAAGGGACTGTCCTGGGGTCTCAGGTTCTTCTCTCAGCCCCTAACAAAGTCATGCCTGTATTTTAATTTTGCACTTCCATTGATGATGTGCATAAGGATGTAACATAAACACTCAAGGGAAAAGAGAACCTTACTGACACTTAGATTTAGAAATAAGCTCAAACTTGAGCACGCACCACAATATTTAATGATTGGGAGAATGTTTAGAAGAATGCTTAAGGAACACCAAGCTCTCAGATATCTAAATATATTTCTCAAGCTCCAATGTGGTGTATCCACAGAAAAGACTAACACCAACAATGACACACTTGTGAATTCAGTTTTTTATATTATTTAGTGTTTACACTAATAAGATGTTGAATTCCCTTTTTATACAGCACTTTAAAAAGCACTCAAATTAGAGCACTTGTCATTGAATAAAGACTTTATTTAATAAGGCATGTCCCTGTTAATAAAAATTAGACACTCAAAATCAATTCATTTGATGGAAGGGGAAAGAGTCTGGGTTTTGAGTTTGTCATTTATATAAACAACCATGGCTTTCAAAAATTATTACTCTGTTACTGAAATGAAGAGAATTAAAGACTGAAAAACTGTCAAATCGACAGCATCTCAAAAATGAGTAAGAGAAACATGATCATGGAAACTGAGGTAATAATAAAGATAGTAATAATAATGCCAATTAAGTCAAACCCACACAACTGATCACATGTCATCAGCTGTGCTCACTGAGGATGCTACTGAGAATGTTAATGAGGAGAGCAAGACAAGACACGAATTTAGGAGACGGACTCCACGCCGTGCCCATGGAGTCACATGAGGAGAGAGCCGAATGGAATGGGAAGAGCTCCCTCACAGAAGCAGCACTTGAAGGGCCTTCTTTCTATCCTGACATGGGTCGTGGGCCAAAGCTAGGCAGGGAAGTGTGTAAGGGGAGTAGACAGTGAGGACCAGACAGAGCCCGGAGTGGCCTGTGCCTCTCTCACACATAGTAGTCTCGGCTTCTAATTCTAACTGCCATTGGTTTCCTATGTGAAAAAAAATAATGAAACCAAACCAGAAAAGGATGCACCATGGTAGTGGTATAAATAATTCTACCTCAAATCTACACTGTGGACTCTTCCAGCCAATATTTTTTTTCCTTTTTTTAGCATCATGACCTAAAATTGCGAATTCTTCCTGTCGGTAAAAGCTATTTTTGGAACTCTGAAATGAAAAGGGCAAGTAATTAAACTAAAAGCCTCTAAAAGCCAGATTTAGTCATATTTCAAAACAACTTACTTTAAGTTACTTATTTGAAGATATCAGGAATAGGGAATGGAATATCCATAACACATATCTGGTGCACAAGAGAGTATCTGCTGACTTCATTGCCAGAAAGGCAGCACAGAGACCAGTCAAGGGCAGGCATTAGGAGTCAGAACTTAAATCCCAGCTCCCAAAATGTTTACTATTGTTAAAGGTCGTGACAGATGCATGGGGGCTCATCATACCAGTCCCACAGTTCTCAAAGTTCAGTCTTGGGGCAGTAGCAGCAGCAACACCTGGAACTTGCTAGAAATGCAAATTCACCCCACACCCACTGAATCAGAAGCTCTAGGGATAGAGCCCAGCAGTCTGTATTTTAATAAGCCTGCCAGATGATGCTGGTGCCCACTCGTTTGAGAATCAATCTACTTTTGTGTATGTTGAGAACGTCATATTAAAAAGTATTTTCAAAAAACCCTGACTCCACTGTTTATTGGCTATGTGGACTTGGGGTAAGTGGCTTACTTAACTTCTAAATCTCCATATCCACATCAGAAAATGGGAAAAGTAACAATTTCTGTTATCCCTCACCACAGGGTTATTGGCAGGGCTCAATATATATTGCCTGGAAAAAGTAGGAACTCACCAAATTGTGGTCGTAGGATCATATGTAGTTATGTGTAGTTCAGATTCCATAGAATTTCAGCCTGTACTATATATGCACTTTTGCTGGATTACGCACAATTATCTCATCAAAACTCCCCCAAACTCTGTATGGTTGCATCACCACCATTTCACGGATGAGGAAACCGAGGCTCAGAGGCAGTAGATGAATTGCTGAAGGTCACACAGATGGTGATCCTTGGGTCTCGGTCCTAAGACCAGGACCTTCCCCATTACACACAGTGAGCATGATGGGATTCCAGACTTCCAGGAAGCACCTCTCCAATGCATCCATTCCTCCTCATATGAGAAATGCCCAATACTGCCCACTCTGGGATAGAGGACAGAAACCTAGAGCTTTCTGTCCAACTCTGAGATCTACCACGCACTGAACTACCCAGGCTTCACCATCTCACTAGGGCAGAGACAAAAAGCAGAGTCCTTTCTGGACAATAATCATTTTTCACCTCATGAATCTAAAAAAATATAGTGCAAAATACCAAAACTTTCCAAAGAACTAGGTTTAAATTATTAGATACATGTTAACACCTTTAGATGTATGTAATTTACATGGTCATCAACTATTTCAAGGCATGATATCTGCAAGGAAAACTCAACTTTACACTTAAATCTTACCTTTTCCCCCCTACAGATTCACAAATATATGACTCACCCTCCAAAACGACAAATTTCTAGTTTAAGGCTTAAGCTATAGAATGTGTAAGTTTATAGACCAGCACTGTTCAATGCAGTAGCTACTAGCTACGTGCAAGGGACACTTTAAATATGGCTATTCTGAATTCAGCTGTAATGTAGGCATAAAATAGACACCAAATGTCAGTGACTTAATAAAAGAATAAAAGAAGATAAAATACCCTGGTACTTTTACAAGGATTAAATACTGAAATGGTAATATTTTTGAAATACTGGTTAAAATTATATTAGTAAAAGTAATGACACCTGTTTCTTTTTACTTTAACTTGGCTACTAGAAAATTTTAAATTGCATATATGGCGCATGTTCTGTTTCTATTAGACAGCACTATTATAGATGGTATGAAACCTTAACAGTTAGTTTTTAAAATGTCTTGGGGAAAAAAAGGATAATCCACTTCCTGAAATTTTTACTTGGGGAGATAAGACTTTTGGAAGAACTACCATATTCGAGACAAAACCATTAGGCCTGGTCTAATGGTTACACAGAGCAAGGGACCTGTGTTCCTCAGTGCTTCCAATAAGCCCCACTCTTGTGAACTCTCTTCACCCCCAGGAAGAATTTTTTCTTTGTCCAATATCTCGCGGACCTCAACCACCTCTTTCAGATCTGATCAACTGACTGAGAAGCTGCTATGATAAAGTCACACAATGATTTTTCTAGGCATACTGTCACATCAAATAGGATAGTAAGACTTCAGGTGTGGCTGCCAGGAAGAAGAGGTACTAAGAAAGGGCTGCTCGCTAAGAGGAACAGGGAGAGGCATTCAACTTCAGGAACCTGTGTTGGCGCTTCCAGGTTTGTCAAGTACTCCTGTAAAATGTTGACCCACATTTTAATACAGGTCAAAATAGCAGAAGCACAAGAGACGTAAGGAGCATAACGCCCACATGACATGTGAAGCAAGCCAGTCCCTCCTCTGCATCCTTTTCCACTTTGTGGCAGCTCAACACATTTGGATGTCGGTGACAAAAGAGAGGAGAATGAAAAGGAGAAAGATCCTCTGATCTAGTCTCCCCTAGAAGTTCTTTCTGTAACTCTTCTTTGCCAGTACAGTCCCCCCAAGAGTCACCAGGACCATGCCAAGAAGCCGAGAAAAAAAAAGGTGTGACATTTATGTCACAAATGGGCTGTGAAGAAAACAAAGCCACCAGGTGGTTCTGGCTAGGCATAACCCCCTGTTAGTGGGGGGAGGCTGAAGGATGAACCTTAGCTACAAGCAGAAATGCCTATTAAACTTGCTGGAATCATAGTGCCATGATGGGAACACACAGGCCACTGGGAAATGCAGGGAGAGGGTTTTGAAAGGTTTCTCAAAGAAGCCAGCCTGTCAGCTGGGCCTTGAAGGATAAATGGGCATTGTATCCTTTTATTTAGTGCACTGCATGCCAGGCAAGGGCAGAACCGTGCCCAGGTGTGAAAGCAACCCAGGTGGAGGAATGCAGAGCCCAGGTCAGGACACATTTTGGAAGCTGCAGGAGATGAGGTAAGCAAGCAAGCTCAGGGTCAGCCTCTGCGAGTCAAGGAGGTCATGCTTTGCCTTCTCTGCAAAGGAAGGTCAAAGAAGAGGTTTTAACAGAAAATTAATAACCATCTCTGTGTTTTAGAAAGAATGGTCTGATAGCACGATGGAGCTTGGCTTGGCGTAAGGAAAGACTGAACATGGTGAGCTGGTCAGGCAGTCCAGAGAACCTTCGGAGATGAGAGGTCTGGAGGACAGCCTCTGTGGCGACCTCTGTCTGATATGCAACATTGTCTTGGCTTAGAAAGGGGTCTCGGTGGCTCAGCCTGTAATCCCGTGCCTTGGGAGGCTGAGGTGAGTGGATTCCCTGAGTCTGCGGGTTCAAGACCCGCCTGGGCAACTTGACGAGACCTCATCTCTACAATAAATAAAAAATTAGCCAGGTGTGGTAGTGTGCACCTGTAGCTCCAGCTACTGGAAGGCTGAGGCGGAAGGATCGCCGGAGTCCAGCAGGTCGAGGCTGCGGTGGCCCGGAGCGGCCACTGCACTCCAGTCTGGGTGACAGAGTGAGACTCTAACTCACAAAAAAAAAAGAAAAAAAAGAAAGGGGTCTCCAGAGAGTGAGTGCTGGGCTTCACTCACTGCTGCCTCTCCCTTGGTAGTGACGAGTCTCCACATTAAGGAGATCTCAAAACAGAACATGAGACTGGCTCCTCCCCAAGAACCTGGCAGAGCCCTCAGCGACCCATGGGTAAGTGGCACATATTCTTGTCAGGAAAAGGAGCACTGAAAATTTCCAAAGCCTCAAAACGTCATTCTAGGAGAAACTTAGCACTAGTATATCATCATTACAGGATGCTTCAACTTCTGGAAAGTTGAGGAGAAACTATAATTTCCAAGCCTTCTTGGTTCCAAAATTATCCTCTCAGTCATCTGCTATCTGCAGGCTCAAGCTAGGACTTCTTGCACCTCCTGTCCAGTTTCCTGCTAACTCCAAATCCTGCTGCCACTTGCATTCATTTCCAAGTGGCAACCCATTCAATGGTCTTACTGCCTACATGGGGTGGAAACCCAATATCTCATTTTGCAGCTCCAACAACTAAACACACACGCGACTAGCACATTTTGCACTTTCCTAATACTGAACGGGTGAAAATAAAATCTGAAGCTGGTTGCTGCAAACTTCTGTCATTAAGCACAAATGAGATGGTCTTTTCTAAATTGTCACATTTTCACAATACAGCTGAAAGCTGCAGACATATCCTGTATTTGCCTCAGACACCACTCTGATGAGCATTCCATACTTTGTATTTTTATTCAGTTTACAAACCCGAAAGGACAGTCTTCCACGATGAGGTAAATTCATATCAGTAGCGAGCAGGAACAGAATCTGGAATGACGTGAATTCACATCAGCAGTCGCAAATGAGTCAAAACCCAAACAATTTCCAATAAGCTAGGTTTAAAGTCCGAAACTAAAACTCCACAGTCCTAAACCTGGCACCATCACAGGTTATTCTGAGATCAAAGATACTGACACTAAAACACAGAGCTTGAGCCCCAGAAGAAACCTTAGAGATTATTTACTACACGCTTCTCATTTTACAGATAAGAAAAGTGAGGGCCAGGAAGGTGGGGCGGGGCGGGGTGGTGATCCCTAGAGACTGAGAGGCAGATTCGGGATCAAAATTAGGTCTCTGCTCTCTAAAGTGCTTTCCGTTGGCCTGCCTATGTCACCAGCTTCTGGTACATCCTTCTGCTGCCTCATATTGACACACTGCCTTTTGAAAGAGCAGAGCACACTTGTGCACATGGCACATGACACTACTGGTCAGCTGGGCACGGTGGCTCATGCCTGTAATCCCAGCACTTTGGGAGGCCAAGGCAGATGATCATTTGAGGCCAGGAGTTCAGGACCAGCCTGGGAAACATAGTGAAATCTCATCTCTACAAATATATATGTATATTTATATCAAAAAACTAACCAGGCATGGAGGTGCACACCTGTAGTCCCAGCTACTTGGGAAGCTGAGGTGGAAGAATTGTCTAAGCCCAGGAGGTGGAGGCTGAGGAGAGCTGTGATCATGCCACTGCACTCCTGCCTAGGAAACTTAGTGAGACACTGATTCCAAAAAAAACGAAATAGAAAACACTATGGGATTATAATGCACATTTTACCAATTAAGGAATAAACATTTCAGGATTATCTTGGATCATGTTGCAGGTTAATTAAAAAAAGAAATCCAGGAAGGAAAACAAGATGTTTCTAAACTCAAAATATTTTACCAGCTGATGCCTCATTTTATTTACCTGTCTCTGTGGTTCAACCAGTTGGCCTTTCTCTGGTGATTTTTAAGTTTTTAAGGACAGTGTCTTTTTCCTTTCTTGCTCATCTTCATAGTCCCAATGCTGAGCTCAAATGGATATGTTCATTTTCATTAATGAATTAATATATGTCCATGTATAGATTTTAGAAAACCTGACCAAAAGTCTATAATCCTCACTCTGCCACTTAATAAATGTGAAACTCTGAGAAAGTTACCCAGCCTCTCTGGGCTCAGTGCCCTCATCTGAAGCACCTGCCTCCTGGAGTTGGGAGGATTAAGTGAAGTAGTATGTTCAACAGGCATAAAACAGTGCCTGGTACAGATCAAGGCATTATACAAGTATTTGCTATTTTCATGATTGTACCAAAAGAAGAAAACAAAAAAAAGACAGCTGGCATTGCCTTGCTATAAAAAGCAATGACCAGGGCCTGTGTGCTCTGGCTCACGCCTGTAATCCCATCACTTTGGGAGGCTGAGGCAGGAGGATAACTTGAGGCCAGGAATTTAAGATCAGCCTGAGCAGCATAACAAGACCTTGTCTCGAAAAAAACAACAGTGTCCAGCCATTCTGCCTCCATGTTAATGACAGACATTAGAAAAGAAACATGCCAGAGCTGGGTCGATTGGAGCTTTCTATACAAGCAAGAATCCCAGAAGGAAAGACTGGGTTGGCATTGGAAGGAGGTAGTGACAGAAGCTGTGGAAGCTCCATCACTGGGACAGTTTCTAGGCCTGGCATGGTTATTAAATTCATTCTCCCCCTGTCTAAGTGTGTGCTCCCCAGAGGGTCCTACCCCGAACACTCTCCCAAATAGGTATGCAACAGCAGGACCTCACTGGCACACACTGCTCATATGAACATCCTGAGTTGTGCCTATGCCTTCTTACAGCGGGGCTATGCCCACTCCGGGTGCTAAAACATCCCAGAGCACATCCTTCCTGGAGCTGCTGATGATTTAAGTGCTGTCTGCCTAAGTGTCTGGAAAGGACAGGTGACACCGATACTGTGTCTGGTAAGTATCACATGACAGCATTTCTGGCTGGGCACAGTGGCTCAAGCCTGTAATCCCAGCACTTTGGGAAGCCAAGACAAAGGGATTGGCTGAGCCCAGCGGTTCAAGACCAACCTGGGCAACTTGGTGAGACCTGTCTCTACAATAAATTTTTTAAAATTAGCCAGGTGTGGTAGCGAGTGCCTGTAGTTCCAGCTACTTGGAAGGCTGAGGTGGAAGGATTGCCTGAGCCCGGTAGGTTGATGCTGGGTGGCCATGAGCATTCCACTGCACTCCAGCCTGGACAATGGAGTGAGACTTCAACTCAAAAAAAAAGCAAGCATTTCTGAGGAATAAACCCCTTCATTACTTGGACCTTGCTGCCTGGGGAGAGGGAGGACGTTGGTCACATCCAGCTCAATGCACTATCTAGTAAATCCAGCAAATCTTTGTACTTACAATATAGATTGAGGCTGGGTACAATGAATGGCTCTTGCCTGTAATCCCACACTCTAGGAAGCTAAGGCAGGAGAACTGCCTGAGCCCAGGAGTTCAAGACCAGCCTGGGCAACACAGTGAGACCTCATCTCTACAAAAAAAAAAAAAATCAAAAAATTAGTCGGGTATGATAGCACATGCCTGTAGTCCCAGCTACTTAAGAGGCTGGGCCAGAAGGATTGTCCAAGCCCAGGAGGTTGAGACTGCTATGAGCCATGATCATGCCACTGCACTCCAACCTGGGCAACAGAGTGAAACACTGTCCCAAAACAAAAGTAGGTTGAATGAACTAACGAATAAACAAATGAACAGGAAACACAGAGAGTACAGTAGCGAAGGTCTATAGCTCTGAATAAGTAAAATTTCCTGTTTTTGTCACCTAGGAATATGTCACTATAAAAAGTTTGCGAACTTCTTTCCTTCACCGCCTAATAATTTTTTTAAAAGGGAAACAACTTATTGTAAATCATCAACATTATATCATTAACTCATATTTTCTGAAGTTGTCCATAGGGATGCAGGAAAACCTGCAGGGCAGAAAGGCACGTAAGTAGAACTTAACTCAATCACAGTCATCTGAAGTCTTACAGAATTTTAACAACGTGATCAACACCCGTGAGCTTAGGCCTGAGCGTTTGTGTCTTATATTTCTAGAATTCTAGAGCAAACAGAACTTCAGGGATGGAAAAGATTTCCCAGTCTCATCCCCTCCCTCTTGGGGAGACAGAGGAGCTCCCGGGTCATTTACTGACCTGTCCAGCCAGAAGCCAGAGCCTTTACTCCTTCCCACACGGACACATATGCTGCTTCCCACGGAGCTGTTTAGTTGCGGGAATCATGTGTTCATTCAGACATTAAAATAAGAACTCAAATTCAGGTTTCAACCCTCGAGGATCCCAGGGAAATATGAACAACCTAAAAGGTGTCTTTGAACAGATGCTGTTTAAAAAATACTTAGTGAGTACACCTAACATGCAAAAAATCAGTTCTTCCCTATGTTCATATCCTTCAACCCTCAAGACTCCCCAAATAAGACCTCTGCTATATCCTTAGCCAGCCAACCAAAAACCCAACAAAAGGGCCATACACACGGCATAGTGTAACCCATCCTTCTGACTCTTTGAGGCCACACCTTTTTCCTCTAAACGGTTGCAGTAACAATTAAAATAAATTATTTCCAGGAACTACTTCAGAGTTTGGGGGGCAAAAATAGGTATTCAAATGTGAGCAAGGTAACATGTAGACAACATCAAGAATGAATATCCTGCCTGTTCCCCTGGTGGTCATTCCCAGCCCCTAAAAGTCCTTTCTCAATGAGTTTGGCAGCCAGCCTGGATAGGAATGGGGAAGTTTCACCATGTGCTTCCTCCCCCACCTACTGTCACAATGCAGGGGACAAGACCCACCCATGTAGGTGCCTGTAAGTTGAACCTGGCAGCCTCTGAAACTTTATAATATCCAAACACATACTTCTCTTGGAAACACTGTCGTTCCCTAGCACTGAATAAGAAGCCACTGTGAAGGAAATGCTTCATTGCTACCCTGGCAGAGGGAAAAAGACACAAAGTGTTGCCAAACATCAGGGCAAGAGGAACTTCTAGCAGAAAGTTTCTAAAACAAGTACTGTACTGCAGTGCTTCTGATTTGCATACATATTTTAAGATATACTTAGCAGGACATTCACTACGGCATTGTTACCAACTGCAAAGAATTAGAAACAAAAAACCACCACATTATGGTATAGACATAAAATGAAATACAGCCATTAAAAATAACGGCATAAGTCCATCTATGGTGACAAAGGAGGGTGTTTTGGGAGAAATTTAGTGCAGAGATCTATTGTGTATTAGGACATTTTCCAAAATTGTGTGTGCATGTGCACACATACAACATATATTTATACTGTTACGTGCACAGGAAAAAGTCTGGAAGTATACATTCCAAATTATTAACAGCAGTCACTTTCTGGAGAGTACACATAAGGGTACTTTGTTTTTCTCACTTTTTACTACATGCATTACTTTTATCCTTTCTAAATTATATAATATTTCCCCAAGGAATGCTTGTGTACGTAACTAAAACCAGCAAAATTTGATTCCAAAGTGCTACCTCCTGAATAAAGTCTATTACCTACACGTAAACATCTCTCAGTATAATCCATTCAATTTATAGACAGACTTGGGGATTCCTTTTTTGGGGGGAGGGACAGGTTCTCGCTGTATCGTCCAGGCTGGCCTCAAATTCCTAGCCTCAAGTGATCTTCCCACCCGGGCCTCCTGAAGTACTGGGATTACAGGCTTGAGCCACCATGTCTTGCCCAGACTTGGGGTTTCTTAAGCCTGTGGGCTGCTGACATTATAACAATGAGCAGCACTACTACAAACAGATCTCAGGGTTGTGTCTGCCTATTTGTTAAAAAGTCATCTTGAGAAGCAAGTTATATTCTCAGCAGTCTGCTGCATCCTTATTTGCCAGTGGGCAGTGACAGTCACAGGTAAGGAGATCTGCCCTAGGCAGAGGTCTTGCTTCTCCTATCTGATATTAGCTCTTTTTATCTTGTTTACACTGCTAGAAGAAACAATGTCAGATAAGAAAAAGCTTCTTGGCCAGTGGTGGTTACTGAACCCAGCACTTTAGGAGGCAGAGGTGGGAGAATAGCTTGAGCCCAGGAGTTCAAGACTAGCATGGCCAACATAGTGAGACTAGCATGGCCAACAGGTCTCCATAAGTGAAAAGAAAAGAAAAAAACTCCTTGTGCCACTGCTGCCTTCCTTGCACCTTCACACCTCTCTGCAGGTATGCAGAGCTGGGGATCTCCACATTGCCAGAAGTTTCTAGGCCCTGCTGAGAGCATTCCCACCAGCTGCAGCCGCAGCCAGCAGAGCCCTATCCACAGCAGTAGAAAAAGACCTCCCCATGGAGCTGCCTGGAATGAGATTTACCTACATAAATCACTGGGACATGAACAACAAATAGCTTGAGCACTAGAAAGAGAAGTAAGTTTAAAAAGGCACTTGTGTGAGTGGAAAAAAAAAAATCACACGGCATCTTTCTACAGTAAATGCTGTCTTCTAGACAAATATTTCTGCACATCTGGAGAATCACTGACAGAAGATTTTTAAGAATATTCACAAGGGAACCCAAACCACACCACTTCCTCCAAGAAATCATAAGTTACATCAGCTGCTTTAAGCATTTAAATCTATATAGCCTGTAAGCAACTCAATAGATAAATGAGCTATTATATTAGGAGTGAGGAATCCAAAATAATGAATCGCGTTTCTAAACAATGCACCAGAGGAAAAAAGAAACCCACATCTCTCACATGAAAATCTGCAGTGACAAAAGACCATCTTATTTTACTGACAGTGCAGGATTAGCAATATAGTTTTGAAGGCAATGCAATGTAAGGCAGTCTCACAAGTCACAAAGGAAGGCATTTCAGCTGAAATCAAATCTGTGATAGGAAAGTTTAAGTTCAGATTCTCACAGACGTTCATTAAAAATTAAGTAAATTGGTAATCAAGCACTTTGTGGTAACAGCAACTAAATCTCCATGTCAAAAAAAAATTCCTCTATAAAAATCACTACGTACTAATTTAACAATCTCTTTAACAGATAATTTGAAAGGCTCAATTGTCCCCTCTGCAGTGCATGCTGGTGGTTTTTGCAGTTTGCTTTAAAAATTATGTGACTTTATTGTACTAAAGAAATTCCAAGAGAGAAACACAACCTACTCATTGATGATAAAGCACAATCATTTTTCACATTCCTCCCTTACAAAGTCCACCGAAGCACTTGGCTTTATCCAAACTGCTGAGAGTTTAGCTAATGGTAGGAGGAGAAATGTTTCCATCAGTTGGTTCACAGTTTACGTTCTTTCCTACAATTTATTCAAGGCAAACCTCCTGCTGAAATGAGTGAAAGAGAACATACGTAATCTTATCCTTTTAAACGATGCAAACTTTTCAAGTTATACTCCTTAGAACCCCCCAATGGCACCTGCTTTATTTCTCAATAACATAAATGACATAGGGAAGGTTTTGATTTTGCAAAGTACATCTTCTTTTCAACCCTATAATTGCAATTAAAATATGCTTCCCTGGGCTTACATCTGGAAATGCTGCAGCTAGGTGGGACATCATTTTGAACAATACATAATTGTTCTACACAAAGAAACCTCCTAGAAACCACATTCACCCACAAAATGTCAACATTTCTTTCTTCACAAAGAAGAATCAAAGTGGAACCGAAGTCACTCCGCCGAGAGAGAGAGGAGGGTTCACAAGAGACAGGCAGAGCAAGTTCTGAAGTTGAAAAGAGGCAAGAGGCGTCGACCCATCCATACACACAACACAACACTGCCTGGGAAAGCCCAGCAGTGCCTTGGACAAGACCCTCTTACCAGCACGGGGCCTGGGCTCTCCACCTCCACGTCTCCCTGAGCTGCATTCCTGTGCTGCAAGGGGGACTCGATCACCAGTTCCTTTTTGACACTTCTGCTACTTGTCTTGCATTTATCAGCCTGCATTCTCGGCTACAAACGCAAGTCAGAAAGTCTGCAACTGGAACAGCTGCGAGTCCCTGGCTGCGCGAGGCACACGCATGCCAGTGGCCTGAGGAGGGAGAGGAAGCTGGCTTCCCAGGCACAAGTGGTCAGCCCCGCCGGCCAGGTCTGCAGAGCCTGTGGGGTGGGAAGGCATGACAGCCAAGGCCAGCCTCCAGGGGTGTTACTACTGCTAGAAAATGGGAGGTTCCCACTTGCTGGCCAGAGGAAAACAAACCCCAAACCTAACAATACACAGTGTCCTGCCTCTCTGATAAAGACCGGCCTTATTGTGTCTGTTCCACACGGCGTGGGCCAAGTCAATCCGAATCAAAATAGTGCAGTGTTGAAAAGAAAACCAACCACAGTGAGACTCCATAATTACTTCGAATCTGAAGCTCCCAGAGCTGAAGAGACAGCCAGGTCGTCTGGTTGTTCTGAACTTCTGATGGTTTGGGAATGCTTTCATTTATGTGTTATGGCTAAGCACCAAATGCGTGGCTGACGCTCAGAGCAGGGAGGAGCAGTCAGCAAGGGTGTTCTCGCAATCGGCACCTCATGGACGCGGGTGTAAAAAGAGAGTTTCTCCCTGCGAGACAGACCGCAGCACACAAAGCTTAACTTACCTACTATCTCATGCCAGAAAGATGAGGTCATTGGACATTTTCATGGGATACCACGTATCACTCCAAATGCTTTTACTAAACAGAATAATACTTCAAATCCAGGTGTGTGGGTACCAGAGGGTAATGTGCCCAGGAGTGGGCACTAAGAGGATCACGGTAAGACTGTCAGGCAGGGTGTTTCTCCCTTGGAAGAACTTCCTACCTAGCTTCGAAGGCAAGAGGAACAGACATCATAAATAACAAATTAATAACATTAAAAGAGAGATATACAAAAGCACAGGAAAGTAACTGGTACCCCAAATGTGTTTTCCCAAAAGTCTGCTATTTTTATTATTTCCTGACACTTAACAGTGGAATAATTTTTTTTTTTTAATTATCTCTCAGGAAAAATTAAAACAGAGGTGTTTAGGGATTTATTAAAAAGTGACAAGGAAACAGGCATCAGAGATAGAATTAAATATTACTCTTTACTTCCTGGGATGCTGCAGAGCTTTTCCCAGTAAGCTACTCTGCTTTTTTCCTTGAAATCAGGGAGCATTTAGTAATCGCAAACAGCAGTACTAGTAGTCAATCAACAATGGAGGTGGTTACTGACAGCAACAATAGGTGCCAAAGGTTCACTACCCAGGGAAACATATGAACTATTAAATAAGATACAGGTACATACAGGTACAGGTCTCCCACTTCTCTCACAAAGTAGAGGCTGGGAGGGTTCAAAGAAGGTGGGAGGGGAGCTGAGATGCCACCCAGTGTCCCCGCAGCCTCCTCCTCTCCCAAGTGTCAAGTCCACTTCAACAGCCAAGATGAGTCTCAGTCACTTGAACACCACAAATCTTTCTGAGTGTGGATATTAACTATGAAACAAATCACAAGGGCTCAACGAGTCCACAAAAAATTAGAGGCTTCCATAATAATATCGTTTAAAAACTACTGAATTTCTCAACCTTGGATAATCTTTCAGGGTAAATAAAAACTCTCTATCAAATCAGGGTTCCAAAATAATATTATCCATGAATTTCAAAAAAAATTTTTTTGTAAACTTACTAGAGGATAGGAAAAAAAAAAACCCAAAGAGTCTCAGATATTCAGAGAATTAAAGTAACAGTGAAGTCAAAACTTAGAAATGTTCTACAAATCAGAGAGAGAAGAAAAGATGGCATCACAAGCACAAAACAAGACACACAGCCTGACTTAAGTACACCACAACCAACAACTGGAACATCTTTTACAAGTGGCTCAAGAAGTTCTAAGTAGCCCAGTTCTTCCTTAAATTCCCATTTTCATTAAGCCACCAGAATGTCTGCGCTTTAACAAGAAAAATGCTATCCTATCTGTTGGGTCAAAATACCCTGGAGTATTCTGTAAGGAATGAGAAGGAACCTAAAAGGTTCTTTATTTGACAAACACTATTAAGTGCTCACCATGGCCCAAGTACTGTTCAAGCTCTGCGCAGATACTAATTTAATACTCATCACAACTCTCTGTAACACTATTACCCCCATTTCACAGATGAGAACACTAGTGCTCAAAGAAGTTAAATACATGCACAAGGTTACGCAGTGAGCAGTGGTAATATGGACCCAGTATACACAGTCTTAATTATGATGTTATGTTGAACCAGTTGTTTATTCTAACAATGCTCAAACTGCTAAAAGAGCACAATACTGATCACTACTCAGCAGCAGTTAAAGATAATAGCACATCTGGGTTGAACTCCATCAAAGGAGTTGAGTGAAGAAGAAAAAAGGTCTTTGAGTTATTATTATTTTTTTAAAACAGAATCTCATCCAGGCTGGAATGCAGTGGGGCAATCATAGCTCGTTGCAGCCTTGGACTCCTGGACTCAAGCAATCCTCCCACTTCAGCCTCTCAAGTAGCAAGGACTACAGGTATGTGGCACCATGCCCAGTTAATTTTTATATTTTGAATAGACAAGTTTTAAACTGTCTCTAAGTGGTCGGTACAAAGTAAGTGTTCATTTAATGGTAACCACTGTTATTGTTGTTCTGTCGTTATGCCAATCTGAAGAAATTAACTTTAGTCTTAAATTCAGGACTTTGGCTGTGTGATCTAAAATGATAATTCCACCAACTGTGTTACACAACACAAGACCAAGTGCTTCAGCAATTTAAAATTCACCTGTCTTGCTGCTTGATTGTGACAGCTGCCTTCAGATATTCACCTTGAACCCCACATGTTCATGTCATGAGCCAGGGCTTCTTCTTGAAGTTTTTAAATATTTTTCCAATCTTTTTAGCAATGACTTTATATTTGTTTTGTAACCAAGGAAAAAACTTTTAATTGGCTCTGAGCTTCCAGGAAGCCAAGACAAAAAGAAAAACATGATCAATTCCATAATCTATATCAACAGAAAGAGAAAACATACGAAGCTGTAAAGCAAGTCAATTTTTTTTTTAAAGTTCTTCACACAGAGATTTACATAAAGGGGGGACTGATTAATGCACCAGACAAGGTTCTCAACATGTTTATAGAAAACAAAGCAGCAAAATTCACCTTGCCCCCATCTCAGAGCAATATACTTAAATCCCAGAGGGAGTCAAGTAATTTTGAGAGTAAGGCAGTCATCTACGTCTACCACCTTCAAGTGGGCCCAACTTAGGAAAGAACGAAACTCTAAGGGTTTGATGGAGCATGGAGATACTACTGCCAGCTTCCCCACCACCAAACTTCTCAGCGCTTGTGTTCCATACTGCCCGTTCAGACACATCAACACTTTAGAAATCTGATGGGCAAAGAGTCACACGGCACAGCATCTCACTTCAGATCCTAAACCTCCAAAGAGGATGTGGGTTTCTCTAAAGGGCTCATGAGGCTGAAGTCTGAAGACCTGAGGTTGACATCTGGCCACTAGAGGAAATGCCATTTTAGGAGGACAGGAAGTAGGTGGTCAAGTTTTCCTTTATAATATTTCAAAGAGCAAGGTATACGTCAGACCTCGAGATTCAGATTCCTCATTCACCAAACTCCTATGATCTACTAACCTCTAGCTCCACACACCAGCTTGTTTAACCCTTACAATAACAAACACATCTACTGACACGTGAGAAGGGTGCAGAATGTTACGGTTAAAACTGTATGGAGTAAATGCTGTGGGGAAGCAGGGACGCTCCAGAAGCAAGATGGAATGGATGCTTCTGAATATAGGCTTTGTCCTCAGAACTTCGTGTTTTGTGAGTCAGAATCTCACTTTGTCACCCAGGCTGGAGTGCAGTGGCATGACCACGGTTCACCACAGCCTTGACCTCCTGGATTCAGGTGATCCTTCCACCCCAGTCTTCCAAGTAGCTGGGGCTACAGGTGTGTGCTGCCACGCTTGGCTAATTTTTTGATGTTTTGTAGAGACAAGGTCTTGTTATGTTGCCCAGGCTGGTTTCAAACTTCTGGGCTCAAGCGATCCTTCCATCTGGGCCTCTCAAAAAGTGCTGGGGTTACAGGTATGAGCTACCATACCTGGCAAGTCTCAAATTTTAATATGTAAACAAATTTTTCATATAGGTTGAGTATGCAAAACCCATGAAAACTTTACAGGAAATTTAAGGAGTTTTCTGAGGGTAATTTTTGACTCTAAAAAAGGTTAATATTAGACTCAAAGCCCCCATTTTCCTCTTCTTTCCTTAAGATGGACTTCCACTGCACGCTGATACGTGGAAGAAGTCTCACATGGAGACTCTGTCTCATGCCCAAGCCCCAGTTTAAATGCCACCTTCTCCATGAAGCCTCCCTTGATCCTCCCAGTCAGAATGAATTCACTCCTTCTCTGTTAACTTTCTGAGCACTACTTTTACCTCTACTAGGAAACTTCTCAGCGTCTACCTTTTATTAAGTTTGTTCCTGTCCACTCTTCAGTGAGACTGTAAATTCGTTGAGGGCAGGAACTGTATCCTAGTCACCTTTGACTCTCCAGCGTTTTAGGGATGGAAACACTCAAAATATAACTTGCTGAATTGAATGTAGGTGTTGGTTTTGTCTCACTGGTCATCTTTAGCTCTAAAGTGAAATGGAGTACTTATAAAATATGCAAACATGTGCATTTGTTAAGGGCCCAAATTAAGGCAGAAGCTTTCAACTGCTCATAACTCTCAACCTGGCATATAGTTTACTAAAAATTAAAATGTCCCTTTCTCCCAGGTAAGAAAGTGTTATTCTACAAAACTTAACAGACATTTTTTGACATAAAGATATACCTGGAAAGAGTATAACTGAACCTTTAAAAAGTATAAATAGGCTGGGCATGGTGGCTCATGCCTATAATCCCAGCACTTTGGGAGTGCAAGGTGAGAGGACTGCCTGAACCCATGGGTCGAGACCAGCCTGGGCAACTTGGCAAGACCTTATCTCTACAATAAATAAAAAAA
Organism: Carlito syrichta; assembly: GCF_000164805.1. Classification (NCBI taxonomy): domain Eukaryota; kingdom Metazoa; phylum Chordata; class Mammalia; order Primates; family Tarsiidae; genus Carlito; species Carlito syrichta. The sequence continues at coordinate 173,952 of NW_007257738.1, read as the reverse complement.
TTAGCCAGGCATGGTGGTGCGCGCCTGTAGTTCCAGCTACTTGGAAAGCTGAGGTGGAAGGATCAACTGAACCCAGCAGGTCGAGACTGTGGGGGTTGTAAGTGTGCCACTACACTCCAGCATGGGTGACAGAGTGAGATTCCGACTCAAAATAAATAAATAAATAAATAAATAAGTAAATAAATAAATAAAAGTACAAATAAACCAATTTGGGTACCAAATATATATAAATTTTAAAACTGTATTGGTTATAGCAAAGAATCATATGAGGAATAACCACACAAACTGAATATAAATTAACTCAACCTAATAGAATTTTTTACTCTCTATATTAGGGACTTTTGGCAATCAAAAGGATATTTAAAACATAACAATCAGGCTGGGCACGGTAGCTCAAGTCTATAATCCCAGCACTTTGGGAGGCCAAGGTGAGAAGACTGCCTGAGCCCATGGGTTCGAGAACAGCCTGGGCAACTCAGTGAGAGGATTGCCTGGGCCCATGGGTTCAAGAACAGCATGGGCAACTTGGTGAGACCTCATCTCTACAGTAAGTCAAAAAATTAGCCAGGCGTGATAGCACATGCCTGTAGTTCCAGCTACTTGGAAGGTTGAGACAGAAGGATAGCCTGAGCCCAGCAGGTTGACACTGGGGTGGCTGCGGGTGTGCCACTGCACTCCAGCCTGGGCAATGAAGTGAGACTCCAACTAAACAAACAAACAAACAACAACAACAACAAAACCCAAAACTTTAAAGGCAAAAGGAAAAAAATATACACGCACATATATCCGTACAGGTATGCATGTATTTACATCTCTATTCCAAAGTGATCATTCATTTCCTCTTGTTCTAAGGAAACAGAAAAAGTAGAAATTTTTAAAACTGTAAAAAGGAGCAAATGACTAAAGATTTTCCACAGTGTATTGTTACTGGTCAGCTCACTGGCCAAAGAAAAGAAAAGGTATCCGCAAAATAATCTGCCCTTCCGAGAAAGACAAAAACACAACAGAGAAAAGACAGGAGATGCGTGACACAAAGACCAGAACGGCATCAGAGGCAATGGGCTTGGGGAGCAAGGGAGTTGAGTCATTAAGCAGAAGAGACGGAGGGACCACAAGACAGAATAAAAGTGGCAGCGGGCAGAGGTGGGAAGGGAAGAGTTCATTTAAAACAAAAAATACATTCTGGTATAAAGTCTGATGCTCACAATTATTTTTGTCATTACAGATGGAGTCAAACAGTGACAGAAATGCAGTCCACACTATCTGCCTTCTAGTGTTTCTCAGTCTGGAATCTAAGGCTGAACTTAGGGAGAAGGTGGCCCATGAACCCTCTAAAATTACGCATGAAGTTCTGTGTGCCTGTGAGTTTCTGAAGAGAGGCCCAGAGTTCACCTCGTTCTCAGAGAAGGGGCGGATGGAAGATCCTGCACGCACAGAGTAAGAAAACTGGCATCCAGGGAGACGAGCTGGCGAGCCAACAAAAGCTTTAGGATACAAGTCTCTTCACGGGGCAGGTTCAAATTCTATTTAAACAGGAATAACAGCAGCAATTTAAACACCAGACACGAGTTAAATAAACAACTACTGGATGCCAATCAGCAATGTCAACACGTGCAGAGTCCATTCATTTGTTGACTAACGGCCAACCTAATGTCTGGAGGACAAGACCATTATTTATATCCCCAAAACAGGGCAAATAATATAACCAATAAAAATTGTTTTCTGGTCGGGCACAGTGGCTCACACCTATAATCCCTGCACCTTGAGAGGCCGAGGTGAGAGGATTGCTTGAGCCCATGGGTTCGAGACCAGCCTGGGTAACTTGGCAAGACCTCATCTCTACAATATAGAAAAAAGATAAGCCAGGCACGGTGGAGCGAGTCTGTGGTCCCAGCTACTTGGAAGGTTGAGGTGGAAGGATTGCCTGAGCCCAGCAGGTCAAGAATATGGTGGCTGTGAGCGTGCCACTGCACTAGAGCCTGGGCAACAGAGTGAGACTCCAACTCAAAAAAAAAAAAAAATTGTTTTCTAAAAACTTTCTAGGACATTGAGAAAATGTCCACAATATCACACACATATAAGACTGGAAAAAAACACAACAAAATGTGAATACATTTTGCATGTGGGACTATCGTGTTTCTTTTTCTCTCTAAAGTCCTCTATATTTTGCAAGTTCTCTTCAAAAGCCTTTTCACTTCTACAGTAAGAAGTAAACGAATGAGCTGAATTAAAAGACAATGCTGTAGAGGAAGCACATGCTGGAGTTCTAGCCCCCAACTATGCTACTCAACAGCTCTGTGACATCAGAAAGGTCATTCAACTTTCTGGGTCCCACAGACTCGACCTGTAAAACGAAGTTTCACATTTCTATGATATTTCCAGCTTCATGTATCTATAATATGAACTATGGGAACTTTCCTTATTGATGATATTTAGGGGAAAACAAATCACCCAATAGAATTTTAAGCATTTAAAAATCAAATTGGCCCATATACACAAAAGAAAAACACAAAGACTCAGAAGTGGGTCTATTTCTAAATGTAACAGATTCTCATTTGTAAGGGAGCAGGGTCAGAGCGGAAAGACCAGCAGACAAGAACTACCCATGTCACTCCATGCTGTCAGTGAGGAAGGCTAGGGCAGGAGCTGACTTCCCGTTACCAGCTCTGGGTTATGTCCACAGGACTAGGATAGCAGGGGACAGGCTCTAAGAGGTCTCTGTGTCCAAGTGAGAAAACTAAGATGGGAAAGTTGTGTGACAATGAACATGCCCTGCTGTGTCAAGGACATCCATGGAATGTTCAAGAAGCTTCTTTGTGAAGACCGTCCTACCCCACTCCCCACATCCTCCTCCCTTTCCCTGCTTTCGTCTTTCCATAGCCTCTACCACCATCTGGCATTCGGGCTCGGTGGCTCAGCCTGTAATCCCGCGCCTTTGGGAGGCTGAGGTGAGTGGACTGCCTGAGCCCGTGGGTTG
>NW_007257738.1:170221-170925 GCF_000164805.1 Carlito syrichta | reverse complement strand
AAGCAAGGAGAAGTTATGAAATAAATAGAATGTCACGGGAATAAAGTTATGTTAAATATTTTCATTTCAAAAGATTTGTACAAAACAAAATCAAATGGAGTATGAAACATTGACTGAATCAAAATATAAAATAACAATACTTTAAATATATCAATATGGATTCATTGTTTAATTGGAAAAGATTTAGACAAAAAATTATGCAGTAAATAATTTCTGGCATATATAAGATACTCATAATTTTTGCCTACCACTATTCCACCAATGCACTTAAGATACTCATATCTTTAATAAGTATTGATGAATAATTATTAAAGAATTGGAAAATAAGTTTAGTATATATGCCATTTGGTCTATGGCAAGGTTGTATATCAGTTTAGTTGTAAAAGGCTGGATTGTTGAATAAAAGCTGTCATAATTGGCTGTCTACCTGAAGACAATTAAATTAGGTCCTTGTAGCTTTGCGTCCTTTGACCAAGGTGTTCCAACTTTCCACCAGTCCCAAATGCCCAGGATTCTGGTAACCTCCATCCTATTAAATATTTTTTTGTTTGTTTTTTGTTTTTTAGTTGGAGTCTCACTCTGTCACCCAGACTGGAGTGCAGTGGCCGCTCCCGGCCACCGCAGCCTCGACCTGCAGGGCTCCGGGTGATCCTTCCACCTCAGCCTTCCAAGTAGCCGGAATTACTATCATGCCCGGCTGATTT
>NW_007257738.1:159990-170171 GCF_000164805.1 Carlito syrichta | reverse complement strand
CACTGCACTCCAGTCTGGGTGACAGAGTGAGACTCCAACTCAAAAAAAAAAAATAGATTCTAATTCTTATTTGTCTAACCACCTTCCTCCAAACTCTCTCCAAAAAGAAACCCTGTGAAGGCAGTGATTTTTGCCTGTTTTGTTCACTGTTCAGTCTCCAGGCCCTAAAGCACCACAGATGCTCAAAAACACATTTATTGAATGAATTTTACTGAAAGGCCCCAAGATCCCCTCCGTGTGAAAATAGAGCTCTTAAGCTCTGGCCACCAATAGTTTTCCTGTAAACTATCTATTTATTTGGATCGTCATAATGACAATTCAGCCAACAGTGTCAATACTTTATTTTAGAAATGGAAACTTACAAAGCCAAGAGAAACATGATGTCCCTGGGATTTTTCTCAGGAAACTAAACTCCCAGTATGGGTCATGAAAGCCTGGCCTCAACCTTGTTTGCCATTATCCGTGAGTGTTTTATCTCTCCTCATCAGCTTTAAGCACTGGGCAAGGAGGGCAGGGGCTATGTCTCCCCATGCCTGGCATAACACTGTGCACACAGTAGGCAATCTATAAATGTCTGCTTGTAGAATAAATGAGGACACTTGCCTCACCTTAGTATGATTCCCCAGGAGTTCTCATGAACTAGACTTTTCTAACTTGCCTTACTACATCACAAATGTTGAAGATAAGGGTCAGAGAATATATGCTTGGTGAGAAAAATGATCAAAAACTTTTTTGAAAGCACTCAAACCTTTCTTTCTAAATAAAATGCATCATTCAAGTCTAGCTAGAAGGCAAATGTTCCCTCTTCCATTTATCCCCACATCTACCTCCTGAAGCTAGTGAAAAACACAGATTACCAACTTCCAAGTTTACTGGTTCTGTAGAACCTTTATTTGGATATTAAACTATCATAAAACAAGTTCCATCAACGCCATCATCTATCTCACGAGAAGAGCAGAAGGACAGATCTCTAGGCCCATCTGTACACCTACTTCTGCAAAAAGGAGTACATTCCCAGGCGACAAGGGAAAGTCCATCTTGCGGAAACTTCGCAAAGGGAACTCCAGAGTTTCCCCTAGCACTTCTGGCTTAATTTTGCCTCCATTTAGAAGTCAGTGATCACGTCCCATAATAAGGGTTCCCTAACAATAACTGGAAGTCCCTTCTTTGAAAAAGCAGTAGGCTGTGTCCCTTCCATGAAATAACAGCAACAGCAGCAGCAGCAACAAAGATGAAGTATGCCTTCTCATCCTGCGGCCTATATGAAGATCTTCTCCCTCCTCCACACTCATTGTACCCGATTTCCTGTGTGAACTTGAGAGACTGCCAAGAAACAGAAAGCACGGGCAAAACGTCCTGGGGGTTCACACATTGTCATTCCTGGGCAACACATCCTGCATGCTTGTAAAATAGGTAAGAGTAAACTAATGAATTTCCTCCCATAGACTACAAATAAGGATGCCTACATGGGAGGGTGAGTGTTAAGGAAGGTCACCAAAGCTTCCTTTCTCTTTTCTGCCAAATCAAGGCACACATCACATAAATTAAAAACCAGTGGTGGTGATGGTGGTGGCGGCACAGATGAAGATGGTGACAAAAATAAGGATGGAGCTGCTGTGACCTTTGGTCCTTTACTAAAGCCACTGAACAATCTCATACTCTATCACGTTTCCAAATAACATTAAAAAATGCCTAAATATTATATCTTTAATGTTCTTACCATATAAAAACTGATTAAAACATGAGGTGATGCAAACTTTAGCTTAATGCAATCATTCCGCAATGTAAACATATATTGATACATCATACTGTATGTCACAGATATATGCAACTGTTATTCATCAATTAAAATACATTTTTTAAAAGAATTTTGCAGCCGGGCTCAGTGGCTCAGCCTGTAATCCCGCGCCTTGCGAGGCTGAGGTGAGTGAATTGCCTGAGCCCACGGGTTCGAGACCTGCCTGGGGAACTTGGTGAGACTTCATCTCTACAAAAAATCAAAAAATTAGCCGGGTGTGGTAGCGCACGTCTGCAGTTCCAGCTACTTGGAAGGTTGAGGCAGAAGGATCGCCGGAGCCCAGCAGGTCGAGGCTGCAGTGGCCGGGAGCAGCCATTGCACTCCAGTCTGGGTGACAGAGTGAGACTCCAACTCAAAAAAAAAAAAAAAAGAGAAAGAAAGAATTTTGCATGCAACAAAATGGGCTTCATCTTTTCCCTCTCAAACAAAGAAAAAAACTCTTCGAAGAGAAGTGTGAACAAAAGAGACAGTGAGATAATTAATCAAGCTCTGAAAGCTGGAGTACTGGTGGATATGAACTTTCCACTGGCCATCTACAAAGAAAAGCTGAGTCTTAAAGCCTTTCTGTTGTTTCAAAAATAGCAGGTTAAACACAAAACAAATGAGGCATTCGATGCTACACAAAGCATTTCACAACTCTCCAGGCATACTCTTCCATTTATGCTTTGCTAAGACTAGAGTTAGAAGTCAATACTCATTTTTTTTTTTATTGCAACTGTGGCAGAGGTGAGCAAGGAAAACATTTACGGCACATGACATACATCCTTATTCAATTTAGCTCAATTTAACCCTTGCTGCTCTCGCATAGTTACAATGCTTTGGGATTTTGTTCCCAAAATTAATTTTAAACTTGGTAATTCCACGGGTCAGAATGTTTTTAAGTTTTATCTCAAACATAACTTTATCTCCTCTTTGAGCATATATCACCTTAGGGAAGCCACAAAGAACACTGAAGAGTTTTCTAAGGCCTGAAAATATTAGAATAAAAGATAACAATATATTAAAACTAAAAGGAAATTTAACATTAATAGTGGCTGTGTCTAAAATGTAGAACAAATGGCTTTTATCTTCCCTTCTTTTTACTTATCTGTTTTTTTGTTTGTTTGTTTGTTTTTGACTCAGGGTCTCACCCTGTCACCCAGACTGGAGTACAGTGGCACGATCACAGTTCACCACAGCCTCAACCTCCTGGGCTCTGGCTATTTTTATCTGTACCTTCTAAACTTTCCTTTAAATGCATGAATTACTTTAAGCTAAACACATCTTTTAAAAAATTGTAAAACCATTTATTACCATTTGGGAAATATCTCAAAATAATGTCCAAGAAAGTAGCTAATGTTGTTCCTGGATTCTGGTGAGCAAGTTACTCACTCTAGAAACGAAATGTATAAGAGCACTAAAAAACTCAAAAATCAAGATAATAATATTTTAATAAAATACTCAAATCAATCAATGTCCCCCAAAAGCCATGATAGATATATCAAAACTCGAAGTAAACATGGGGTCAGTATGACTGGTTCTCTTTTTTGCCTCAGGTTTCAAACACAGCTCACTCTATGCCAGGTATTGGAATAAGCATTATATCCATTCCTCCAGCAACCCAGAGATAGGTATTTAATATTAAAAATAAGGAAACTGAGGCATTGAAATTAAAGAACTAGCCCAAGGCCACAACACTGTTATACAGCAAAACTACTATAAACAGACTATTAAGAGGTAATTTTTACTTCCCTTGACCATAAAGCCAAAATTAATGTCTGTTTTTAAAGCTACAAGTGATCAGATCTTCAGATACCATCCACAGTTCTTCTTCCTTAGAAAATAAGTAATTCGGGGCAATCTGTGCAAAGGACCCAAATCTTACCCTACTGAGACCTTTTAAATTGTATTTTCTTATCCCCATAAGTGAGCCTCCTAGTGGTTGAAAGTATGGAACAGAGTACGGAAACTGAGCCAATGCAGAAGCAAGAACAGAGCCTGACCTCTCTTGTTAATTTCCCAAGGGAAAGGAGGAACAAACAGTACAACCTAGAGCTCTTGCTCCCCAGGTGGTGTCTCCATCGCCGACCTGGGTCTACCCTTCACCCAATGCCTTCAAGGCTGACAAGGCCTTCCAATCAAGGTTCAGTTTGAAGGCCCCTCTTCCACGATGCCCTCTAAAATACTCCATCCTACAGAATATCCTTCTCTGTACCCCAGAGAAAATAAGATGAGGCAAGAACCCAGTCTTGTAAGGGGTGCCAAATCTAGTTCTGCAGAGCTTGAAAATAATAACAACAATAATAGTAATAATAAAAATGCAGATTCTAGGACCCCACCTAGAACTCCTAAACTGGAAACTCAAGCTGAGGCTCAAGGATCTGCATTTTTTACAGCTCCCCAGGTGATACCTATGCTGCAGGATTTTACCCATCTATGTTTCGAAATCACTGATCCTAATATAATAACTTAAGATACAGGAATAACACCCACAATGTTTAAATGCAGATCCAACACAAGAAACATGTGAGGGTTCTCAGAACTCTCTCTGCACAGGTGTAATGTAGATGACAGTATCTCGCTGAAAGTCAGGGGTAGAATGAGGTAGAAATTCAGACCAAAAGTTTACTATTCTCCACAGGATGGAAAACACTCTTAGCCTTATAAAAAATGCCATGGTAGACATCAACTCATTAACGACTGCTTATTTTCTATTTTTCCAATGTTTCTGCAGTAAAGAAAACTTTGTAGAGGGCTCTTCTCCCAGAATCAACAGTCCCCCACACCTCCTGCTCCTTTGCCCAACCACAAAATAAAACGCCTTTCAATTTCAAACCAATAAGGACCTACAGAGCAGTACAAGCTCCACACGTCTCTCAAATTATCTGTCATGGTGTAGCCACATACTGAAATACCTGCTTGAAGAGGATAGAGAAAACCAACCCTAGTCGTGTTTAGTTGCTGATAATCCTGTCACAAACAACTTACTTGCTCACAGGCTGAGTTACAAGCTCTCATTCAAGTTCAAATTTGGGACTATTATAGGATGGTTGCTAACTAAAAGCAATGATGCAATCTGTTCAGAGAAAATTAAAGCGCATTCTAAGGATTTCCTTTCTCCTTGTCATAAGAGGAATAAAATACCAAAGTCACATCCTCCATATGCATCCTCCATAATTCACTGTTATTAGGCTAGTTATGAAAAAAAATGTCCCATCCGATGGTACTATTAAAGTACTATTGTTTTCCTTTTAAAGAGAATCAGTTACTCAAACCACACACTATATTGATATAACTTTCATGAGCTTGCCTACTCTCTGACAGAAGACTTGAAAAGAAAGATATTAAAATAAACAAAAGGCTTTAAACAAGTTTTATGTGGCAGCATTTTAAAACCGAGAATATGTTAAACACCACTTTTCCCAACATCTTATTCTGAAACAACTGCAGCACATACCACTATTCCTGTTTATTAATTTGGAGGAAAACACAAGACTTCCAGATTTATTGTAATCAAGCTAAAGCAACCACAAATTTTGGCAGGTTCACCCTCCCAGGTTGGTGTGCCAGCTCCATGTCTCCACTTATCTCAGGGACACACTTCTCCAAAACTATCAGAGTATCTTTTTTTCAGTTCACACTCTGCAATTCGGTGATATATATTAGTACCACAGTGAAATGGGTTCACTTTATCCTTTTACCATAGTACTAATTTTGTCATACTCTGTGCAACCCAGTACTTATCGAAAGAGAACACCTTGGGAACGTTTACCAAAGGAGTCAAAAGAACCTAAAAGGAATACTCTCCCATTTTTACTCATTAATTCATGCGTGAATGGGTGGGCTCGTGCATTAAATGTTTTGACTGCTCAATCACTCAGCAAGCATTTCTTAACCAGAAAGTACTGTGCAAGAAATGAGACATAAACAACACGCCACCTAGTTCAGGAGTAAGATGTGGTCTACATGGGATGTAAACAAGTCATTTCAATACCAAATGAGGTGGGGAGTAGTTAGACCTGCGCTGTCCAACTACTAACCACATGGGCTACTGTACATTTGACTAGCAGAACCTGGATATGCTATACACACTGGGTTTCAAAGACTCTAAAACAAAAAGAATGTAAAATATCTTAGTAATCATTTTTCTATTGATTACTTGTTGAATAACATTTTGAATATACTGGGTTAAACAAAAGATATTATTAGGCTGGGTGTGGTGGCTCATGCCTGTAATCCCAGCACTCTGGAAGGCAGAAGTGAGAGGATTACCTGAGCTCTGGGGTTTCAGACCAGCCTGAACAACATGGCGAGACCTCGACTCTACAATAAATCAAAAAATCAGCCAGGCATGGTGGCGCATGCCTGTGGTTCCAGCTACTTGAAAGGCTGAGGCGGAAGGATCACCTAAGCCAGCAGGTTGAGGCTGCAGTGGCCATGAGCATGACACTGCATTCCAGCCTGGGCAACAGAGTGAGACTCTGAATCAAAAAAAAAAAAAAAAAAGGATATTATTAATTCACCTGTTTCTTTGTATATTTCTTAATGTAGCTACTGGAATATGAAAAATTATATATATAAATACAAGTACATATTTAAATATCAATTACTTATGTAAATATATATACAATTACATATAAATAGAAAATTATATACTACATCAAAATAGTATATTTTCATTGAAAGGTGTTTGACTAAATGGTCCCCAATCCTGTCTCTCATTCCTCAGCAGAGCACATTTCCAATCTCCTTGGTAGTAAGGTTGAAACTATGCCATTAGGTTCTGGCCAGAAGAATGTGAAAAATATAAGGGAGCAAAGACCAGGTGCAGTCACGGCACATGCTGCCCACTAGTCCTCACTCTCTCTCTCTCTCTACCTGTGGGCAGGAAACCCAGAGGAGGCTCTGAGGAGGCTGTGGCAACAAGGGGTCACAGGATGTAAGGAAATCTGGAAGCCCACCTAATGTATACCTGGCAAAATCATGCAACATGTGAGAAGCATTTTCAGTGTAAAGCTACCACAGTTAGCCTACTTTGCCCAACCAATACACTATTTTTAAAAATGCCTATCATACTCAGTGATCTACCACAGAAACAAAGAACTGAGTACCACATATTCTCACTCATAAGCAGACCCTGAACAGTTATCAAGAAAGGGATTGGCAGTGGTGGGAAACTGTCAGGGGAGGGAGCAGGGGGGGCACCACTTCATCAACAAGAGTACCTGATCTCAAGCCAGGTGAAGTGGGGATCAAAGTGAGGCCCAAACTTTACCTGTGCAATAACCATTAGTATACCTAACCCTGAGTTGTACCCCATATCTTTAAAAGAAACATTAAAAGATAAAATTAAATTAAAAATAAAAAAGTAACGTCCTTACAAAAAATAAAATAAAAAATGAAGTGTAAATCTAATTGTGAAATGGAAACAATAAAGCTTCTTTAAAAAAAAAAAAAGTTACAGCAGGAGAGATGACTTGAGATTTATCAGGATAAGCTCCGGAGATGAGGCACCATCTGAATGGTGTCTAGAAGTGGCAGTTCCCAAACTCCACCATGTGAGGATCACTCGTGGAAACAAAGACTGCTGGGCACTCTTCTAATTCTCTATGATGCCCCAACTAAGGAGGTCTGTGTGGGAGTGGTGGCCAAAGGCACCGAGATCTCCCCCTCAGCCCCGCCTTTGAGCTGCCATCAGCTTCCCTTCCTCCACTGCCTCCAGTTGGGAGGTATGATTCAGTAGGTCTGGAAGACAGCTGAGAATCTGCAGCTCCAACAAGCTCTAAGGGGTTGCTGATGCTGCTGGTCCCCGGAGCACACTTGAAAAGCAAAGTCTTGCCATCTCCTTGCTAAGTTATGATGTGGACATGTGTTCTTTGAGCTATAGCCAGGCCATGTTTTCTTAAGCTTTGGCTTCCTTCCCTACCTTGAGGAGGTGAATCGTCCCTCTCTCTCTAATTTATTTTCTAAATATATTTTCTAATTAAAAAAAAAAAAAAAAACAGGAAAGAAAAGCAAAATCTTAAAGGATAAGCAAGATGTCATCGAGTTGTGAAGAGTAGAAGGTACTCAAAGTGGGAAAAGAACGACATCATCTCCAAAGGGTTGGAAGGACGTGGTGTGTTTGGGGAAAAGCAAGACTTTTGGTCAAGAAGCATCACAGCCATGGGAAAGGAAGAGAAAAAGCCAGAAAGGCAGGTAGAATCAGAATGAAGAGACTAGCATTCTGTCTGCAGTCAGGACTTTGGACTCTGCCTTCTGGGTGAGAACTTGAAAGCAGAGCCTCCTTTCCACAGCATATGTAGTAATTAAAATAATTGCCCTAAAGTAAACATGAGTAGCTGTTAATACTTCAATTACCTGCACAATTCCTAGGACAATGACAGGAGTATGTTTGGTAACTTAGTCATTATGGACCCAGTATGAGATTCCAAAATCATAATCCTCCACCCACTGATCTCATAATGTGACCTGAGAAACCATTTAACTGCTCTGTTTGTGTTATAAGCTGAGTAGTAACACCTGCCTTCAAATCTACTTCACAGAAGCTATTAGGAGATTAGATGCAGAAATAAAACACTCTTCCTAGGAGGAGGTATATAATTTACATGCAAAGAGCATCAATTATTTTAACCAGGTATTACTCAACCTGAGATGCGAATGGCTAATTGTCTTGGAGAGAAGTAACCAGAACTGACAGACAATGATGAGGAAAGGAAGACAGATGGGCTTGTGTAAGGAAAGCAGTGACTATGGAGAACAACATGTCTTCAGTAGGAATACTTTCCAGTAGGTCAATTCTGAGTGTCCACCTTCCTGCTAATCAGGACAGACCAAAACCAAAAAAACATTCTCCAACTTACCACACAGGGTTAAAAGTCAGATGTTCATGCCCTATGAGTATCTATAAAATATGGCAGGGGGATAGATTACCTCCAAGATCCTTGTGAACAATTCTACAACCATCACCTATTATGACTACACAAGATTTCCATCCCTACCACAGATGTGTGTACACACAGGCAACATAACAACCAACCTGTGAGAAGAGACAGCTGAGCCCAAGATGCTGGCACAGGCCTACTTTTAGTGCTGTGTCCAAGTGAATGCTGGGGAAAGATTTGAATGAGTGCTTTTGTCTCTAAAAATGCAAAGAAGTAGAGTTCTACTTGAGCTAAATATATTCTTTGCTCCATATAGAAACCTAATAGTCCCTTCGTGACCATTTAAAGGGGAAAAAAAATGAGTAAAACACTTTGTTAGAAAAAGTTTATTAAATGTTTTCTTTCACTGTAGTTAGAATTATATATCTAATAAATGAAATTTGCTTATGTTGAAAATCCAAGACAGTAAATGAGTTTTATGTCAAAGAGGAAAAAAAAGATATTACTTTCAAAAATATACCTTAATATCATTATATGTGAATGTGGGATATCTAAAGGTATCCCACATTCACATACCACCTTTTCAAAGAAGTTTCACGTGTTTTACTAATTTAATTTTATATCAGGGCCCTGCCACAGGTTTCAACATTTATTATTGAATAATACTAAAATACAAAACCCAATCAAACAAAACCAAATGACATTAAACACTGCCACTGCTACTGTTTCATTTTTTTTTTTTTGAGTTGGAGTCTCACTCTGTCACCCAGACTGGAGTGCAGTGGGCTGCTTCTGGCCACCGCAGCCTCAACCTGCTGGGCTCCGGCGATCTTTCCGCCTCAGCCTTCCATAGCTGGAATTACAGGCATGCGCTACCACACCCAGCTAATTTTTTATTTATTGTAGAGCTGAAGTCTCACCAAGTTGCCCAGGCAGGTCTTGAACCCACGGGCTCAGGCAATCCACTCAGCAATGCTACATTTTAACTCCTAGCAGCTCCCTGGATAGGCTAGGATCCATGAGATGCTTTCTGGTCTTAGTACCCACAGTGCTGCCGGTCTGGCTATGACTGGCTGCTGTCTTTCAAGACAAAAACAGCAGAAGCTGGAGTTAGAGCTTGCTTTTCCTTCTGGCATCTTCAAGATCCCAGAATCTGAATTTCCATGCTGGTTGTAGTACTGAACCAGTAATTAGTCGTGCATTTGTCAAGGTCACCAATGATCATCATGTCCTAAATTTGATGCTTGATTCTCAATCCCCATCTTAGCTGACCCATCCGCAGCATTTGGCAGGTTAATCCCTCCCCTCCATCAGACACTTTCTTTACTTGGCTTGGTAGTCCTTTAGACTATGGGTTCTGTGAGGACGGCGCTTTATTCGTGTTTATTTATTTTCCCAGACTAGCAAATAGAAGGTGTCCAGTGTAGCTGGGCTTGGTGGCTCAGCCTGTAATCCCAGCGCTTTGGGAGGCTGAGGTGAGTGGATTTCCTGAGCCCATGGGTTCGAGACCCGCCTGGGCA